>NC_045546.1:28671013-28971013 GCF_009769535.1 Thamnophis elegans
GTGAGCTATTGTAAGTTTTGCAACTGTTAGCAAACTTTGAATACTGACTGATTATATGATACTGGACTATGTTATTTGGATTATCCCTTAACTGAAAGACATTGATGACTGACTGACTTATCCATGTATGACTTGGACTGTTTGATGGACTCCGATACCTCTATTTCCCGAAAGTAAAAGTGTGACTTGGTGGGTGTGGTGTGGCTTGGTGGGTGTGGCAGGGGGAAGCATACTGCAAAATCTCCTTCCCCACCCCATTCCAGGGAATGATACTGCAAAATATCCCTTCCCACCCCACTCTGGGGCCAGCCAGAGGTGGCATTTGCCGGTTCTTCTCCGAAATGCTCAAAATTTCCGCTACTGGTTCTCCGACCTACTCAAAATTTCTGCTACTGGTTCTCCAAAACCTATCAGAACCTACTGGATTTCACCCCTTGTATAGTATCAGATTATCTTTCATCTATATGTATCACATTTTTATATTTCTCTAACTTTAACAAGTCAAAGTAATTTACAGAATCAAAAAATGTAATGAAATAACAATAAAAAAGAATTATAAGGACAACCAAGTTCCCTGTCCATTCCAAACTAAAGTTGATATTGCATACTCTCATAGGGTTATCCTTCAAGCACACAAATGGCAATCCATCTGAGGCTCTGAAGGTTAGAAACAGCTTTTAATAGAACCCAGAAATCTACTGAAGCAAGTGTAGCAACCACAGGATACATTTCATTGGTGAACCTGCTTAGTCCTGTTAATAATCTACCCATTGAACTTAAAGGAACTATCAGCCTTCAAATCGTCTTCAAGGCCAGCCCCATGTAAATAATACTTCAGTAGCTTAACTGTAAAGTGATGAGGCATGAGTCATTGTTTCAAGAATATTAATCCAAAAGGGCCTGCAACTGGCGATTGGCCAAACCTGGGTAAAAGTTCCACTTGTTGGTTGTACAAAAATGATAAGTCCAGAAGGATCATCATGCCATGACATAGTATTTTGGGGATGTGGTCACCCTATCCAACCATATCTTAGGGATGAGGAGTTGAGCCAAATTCATCAACTACAAATAGCAATTTCACCCGGGGATTTGAATTTGTTTTGATCAATCCAGCCCTTAAATGCCTCAAAATACTGTGTAGAGTCTTCTATAGAATCTCCACCTTGACTGAGAGTGGCAATATACAATTGAGTATCATCAGCTTACTGATGAAGCCTTTCCAAATTAATTGATCAACTCTCCCCAGCATTTTCTTGTAAATATTCAAAAGTACGGAACTTAGAACTTTGTCGTCTTTGATCCAACCTAAGCATAGTAACATAAATTACCCACTACAATGTCCTACCTGTCAATGATTACTTCAGCTTCAACCACAACAACACATGAGTACACAAGAGATACAAACTTATGGTAAACCGCTCCAAACTTGATTGTAAAAAATAAGATTTCAGTAACAGAGTTGTCAATGCCTGAAATGTGCTACCTGACACTGTGGTTTCTTCCTCAAATCCCCAAAACTTTAACCTTACACTGTCTACTGTCTATCTCACCCCATTCCTAATAGGTCTTTAAGGGGTGTGCATAAGTGCACCAGTGTGCCTATTGTCCCTGTCCTAATATTACCTTGTATTCGTACTCATTTCATATATTCATAATCATATTTATACTTATATCGGTTATCTAATTCATGCTTGATGAAATAAAAAAATACATAAATAAAGTATTTTTTTAAAAAAAGAGGCTTGATACCATTGTAGTCTTCATTGAACAAACCAATGACTCAATTGTTCTTTTCCTATGCATACTAAATATACCTCCATCATAGGTTTCTGAAAAAAAATTGACTATAGATGCAGATAAATATTTATCTTCCTTATTCCAGGAGTAAATTATTCCACTTAAATTGTGGTTTTGTGTTTGCTTTTCTTGCTATATCTACTGTGCCTATTAAATTCAGAGATTTTAGATGTATGCCTTATTTCTAGACATCTGCTTCCCTTTGTATACATTTATATATTTCTTATTTATCTGCCTGTGACTTTATATTGCCTATATTTCTCATTCTATAAGCATTCTATATTTCTTATCACTATTTTCTTCTAATTACTCTTCTATATTTCTCTTGATCTTAATTTTAAACTATTGTTATTCTTTCTTGTCTTTTGATTCTGTTCTTAGCTAGTCTTAGTAGTTCCTTTCTGGCTATGAAAAGACTGTCTTCCAAAAAGCCTTGCTGCTTCATTTTATATTTGTCATTTCCCAGGGAAACTTCATATGTGTTTTTCCATGATTTTGGCTGTTTCTTACTGCGGCTGTCTCTGGTTTGATGCTGCCTTTATCACCTAGTGCACTGGTGTCAACTTTCCGCGGTCACATTGCCGTCATGTGATGCTTTGTGATGGTTTCCCCCTTTGCATAACTGGTGGTGTGTGGGTGTGGCCTGTGGGTGATGCATCTGGCCTGCGGGCCGCCAGTTTAACACCCCTGACTTAGTGGCTTACATGTAGACATTCACCAAATCCTGTTTCCAACATGCCTATCCTATTGTATTGTTAAACCAACTCTGGTTTTTCCTGATTGTGAATGTGGAGCTTCGGTAATTGGTTAAACAAAAGCAAAAAGCTGAAAATAACAAAGCAAAAAAGCTGAAAATAACAAAGCAAAGTACAGTGTGACTGCTATGAGGCTCCCTTTTCACCTATCCAGTCACAAGACAGTGTCTCCACCCCAGGTGGCAGATCTGGGAGATTTAAAAGAATGTATATGTATTTGATTAAAGTATAAATCTCAGTTAGATTCAGAGAAACTTACTTTCAGGGAATGACTTTAGACCTGAATCAATATTGACTTTATGAGCATCTTGAAAGAATTATCATTTTTGTTCAAAATTATATTATATCAATAGGATTAAAAGAGGTGTTAAAATCTCTGGATTAATTTTACAGCTGTAATTGCCAGGTTTCAGGATAGGTGCAGATGGAGGAAATACGAATGCTCTAAAACTGCCACTGTGTTTCAGAGCTCTTTCTATCTTCTCGCCTAGTAAAACTGGCAATTTTTATTTTACAAATCCTTATCCGCAAAAGTAAATAACAGTTTTCAGACAGCAGAACTAAACAACTTTGGAGCATTTCATGCAGATGATTATCAATAGTGACTTAATTGCAAATTATGTCCCTTATTCGGCAATGCAGATAACTCTGTAAGCGATATCAAGGCAGATTTCAGTAACTGCAATGAAGAATTTCTTTAATTGAGAATCACTGTTTTTGTTTAATTTAACATTGTTCAATTTATTTGGGCGATTTATATCTAGCAGCCTCAGTTATTTGTTCAAGCTATGTCATAATGATGTTCTTAAATCTGCTATATGTCCCTGTCACTTGCCCCAAACACTTGCTTTTTATTGTAGACTGCTAAGAGAAATATATCACATTCTAAGCTAAATAAACATATTATACACTCTCACACTTAATGTAACAAGAATGGAAAATCCTTGCAGGGAAATGTTTTTTGCTACTTTTTCCTTGTTTGACATTAGATTGTGAACATTGGTAGCTTATAAAAATGCACTTACCTTTGAATTTAATTTCTGAAATATGGATTTTTTTTTTCCAATATGGCAACACGTTAAACTGTTGTAAAGAATATCAGTGAGAAATCTATTTTTCCTCCCTTCTTCATTTTCCAACACACTGTAAAGCAGTGTAAAATGTCTTCTCACATTTAAAAATTATGGACGACCCCAAAAGAGCTTTTGGTTGTATGGGTTGTATTTATTGATATTTTAAAATTAAAAATGACTTATTCGTTGCTGCTACCACTATATCCGTGCACACTTCTTCGATGAGATTTTAAGATTGTATTATTTTAAATATATTTTGAAATACATATATTTTTAATAGGCTGACATAGAACCACACTTTAAGAAACATAGGCATATATCTATTCCAGGATCTAAATTTTTTATACACTTCTAGTATTGTTTTCCCCTGTAGGTTTTATCTGCCTTCTTCTTTCCATCTTTAGGTCTTGCCCTTGCTTGGGCTCTCTGCTAGAGCCTGATGTTCAAAATAAGGTACTCTATAATCATAACTTTGTGACATTTGAGGGGTCTGTTTTTGGAGAAGACCTATTCCCAGGCTGTCAGCAAAGTGTAATGAAAGGCTTGGTTTTTGGAAATTATATTAATTTTCCTCATGTTTTATATTTTCTTTAATCACCATAATAATAAATCTCTACACACCCCTTTATTCCACACCCCCAACACACAAACATAAACAAGAGACATTTCTTGTCCAAATTGTATTTTCAGACAAACTGGAAACACAATTGGTACTGCTTAACTCTGTGATGCGACTTTTTCTTCACTAATGAGAGGTCAGCTCTCTATGGAATCACAGAAATAACAATATTTTGCTATCTGGAGAGTGTATTTTTTCCTTTAATTCCATAGCCGCTGAATAAAAGGCGGTAAAATTGCTAGTTTAAAACATTTTTTTTTAAAAAAAAAGAAGTATATGTTTGATTTCAATGTTGACTAGCCAAATACTGCTAGGAAACTGGTAGATAAAGGCATACTACTTCCTGGTCATCAAGAAACAAATGGAAATCAGATACACATGTTAGATATAGAGATACTGATAGATATATAGATATATGGTTATAATATAGTATAGATTCATGAATATACCACGAATGATTCATGGTTAGATGACAGATATCAGCTCTCTCAACGTCAATATTCCAGATAACAATTCCCAGAATTCCCATTCCCATGTCATTTCAATCAGTTTGGATATTGCAATCCCATCTGTTTTGGATGATTTCCAGTTGGGAGAATGCTGTTATTCATACCATAAAAACTAAACTTGAATCTTTTTTTCCTTTTTTTTGCCTAATGGTTAACACACACACACACACACACACACACACACACACACACACACCAATACGCATACATCCCTCATTGATTTCTTTAAATTAGTTGGCATTCAAATAATGAACTATCTTATTCCTATTGTATTTATTGTGAATTCTTCATGTTCTCATTTCAATAATCTGGATGTAACTTAATTCCATTTGGGTTATTGGTGTGGATAGGGGCTTAATAAACCACACAGGATAAAGTTTGACCAGAGTTCAATTTTACAAAGCCTAGAATTGAAATTGTTTCTAATATTATTGATAACTTTTCACTTTGATGCGTTCATCCTGCATAATGGTATGTGGGAAACACTTTGGGCAAATAGACCTCAAAGGAAATGGTCAAATAAAAGACAGAATAGCCTGAAGCAAGAGAATGGGAAGAACAAGAGCCTCAGGATTCATAATTATCTGGCAATTATTGGAAGAAAATTGGGTCCAGTTCCAATCCAGAAGAAAGATGTTAGAAATTAACATCTCAGGCTGCAGGAAAGGAAGTCTGTTCATTTGATAGCCAGAAACTTAAGTGACACCGGAATGTTTCTGAGGTGGCTGACAAAATGGGAGTGGAAAGTAGGTGGGCTTTTATATATTCTTGGGCTTGTGATTGAAATGCCTGTTTCTATCTAAGAATATGTCCTTTAATATTTTAATGACTGTTGTCATATTCCTGTGGGGGTCATGTAAGGGTCATGGCTGGCTCTATAGGCCAAAGGGAGAATGCAAATGCTAGGTGTTTTGTTTATCTGAGCTAATCTTGTCAGTTTTGACTCTGTCTATTGCGTTGCTTATTTAGGTTTCTGGATGCTCTTCGCTTATGAATAGATTGGCCCAGTCTTTCTGAATGGATAGAAAATCTCCTAAAGACCAACCTCTTCAAGCTTATACTTGAGGTTGTTTTCCTATGGCAGGAACCCTGGGGTTGCTTTGTGTCTCCCCTTCAGGGGATATATTCTATCCTGCCTCTTTAATATCCTGTAGAATATTTTTATTCTAGAGAGGGGTAAGTGGGTTCCCACACTATAATGGATATGGGGAAAAGCAAAGAATTGTGCTTTTATATTGGATTTAAAATACAGTAAAATTATTTCATCTGGTGAATTGTGCTCTACGAGGCCAACATCATGTCATGCAGAAGGAACAGCAGGCAAGCAAGAGCACACAGAGATCTCACCATAATCATTTAATTGTGTCAGATGTGAATATCTCAGCGTGTGAATTGCAAGGTTTCTTGAAGGTAGTCCAATGAGATTAGAAAGCTTTCAAGAACAAAAAGGTTGAGAGCTTAATTGCATCTATCTTGATGGCGTCTGCCTATCAATGGCACTTTGAGGTCATTAGTAAAAAGATAAAAGCAATCGTATCAACTGTGAGTTTAAAAAAGAGGTTTTACACTGCTAGTATGTTTTAGAATATGCCGAATTGCCATTCTAAGAGGTTTGGCCAACTCTACAAATCTAATCCATCTGGAAAGCATTAGGTTGAGGAAGGGTAACTCTAAGTCATTATTAGCCAACTCTGTTACTCGGCCAACTCTGCACAAATGACAAATGTTCTAATCTCCTAGCATGATGGATATGACAAGTAACAACTGTCTGGAGGAGATTTAATAGTAAAGAACAGATGTTTATGACTCCAACCCATATACAAATCAAAGAGAAAATGAGAATATTGCTGTGTTTGCATGGCAATTTCAAAATCCTCTATTACTACATGAGCTTCACACCAGGTCATTGTTTTACATAAGAGATGTCTTTGTCTGCCAAACAATTACAGCAGCAATAATGGTGAAAGAGATATGAACTGCACTTGTAAAAGTGATGCTAAAAGGCTGTAGTAGATTCTCAATTACCATTTAATCATTATTTACACACAAACTGCTAGTTTAAGTTGCATATGGATTCTAATTGATCAGACTTTCTCCCTCATTTATGTTGTCTTCAGTAACAGTCTATAGCAGGGGTGTCAAACTCAATTTCATTGAGGGCCACATCAGGGTTGTGTTTGCCATCAGTGGGCTGGGGTGGGCATGGCCAGAGTGGGCATGGCCACTCAACATCACTCATATCAGGGGTGCCTATGCAGCAAAAACAGGTTCCCGAGCTCCATTTTTGACTGTGATGACCTCTTGCAACCCTCTGCCAGCAAAAACAGAGCTCGGGAGGGCTGCACACAGCCCTCCCAAGCTCCATTTTTGCTGAAAGAACCACTATGGGCTGGTCCTTTGCTGTTTCTGCACCCTGGTCCTTGAGTTTGACACCCATGGCCTATAGCCATAAGGTAAAACTATTTGCAGACATTATGGGATCTTTTGATAGTCCTTAATTAGGCCTTTGATCTCATGGAATAAAATGCCAATGTCCTCTGGAGAAGCCTACTTCGTTTGGAAGGAACACAACTGACTGGGTGGATGGAGAAGTAGAACAAAGCCCAGCATCCATCCATCCACATTTTTTTGTACATAAAGCTGCAACATATGTTTCTTTATCTACCTATAGGTCATAGCTGGACTGTAGTAACTCTTATCAATTCATATCAATGTGAGGGTTAGATAAGGTGAAATAGGAGAGCTTCTACTCAGCTTTGTGCTACACTTGTAGGGTTGAAGAAGCTTGCAACTTCAGGCAAAGGAAAAGCTGAGTTGTGGTGGCATGCTACTTTCTTCCCCTTAAACTTTCAAAATACTTTGGCCAACACTAAATTTTTCTCAGAAGAGCCACTGTTTGAGGAAATGAGCATAAAATGTTGGAAACTACTCCTCACTCCTTATCCAAAATCGTAACTGAAGCAATAAAATATAAGGAGCTCATAATTTCATGACTGCAACATATTTCAAATGGAATCATCCTTGAAGGCCACCCTCTTCAGAATGCATCAGTGAGAGTAATAATGAGCATACCTTGGTATGCCCACATAACACTTCTGCTTTTCAAGCCGCACAGGTTTTCTATTTGCTTTGATTTGTGATGCTGTTCTTTATTTCTAAAGCCCTACATGGCAAGGGATCTGCTTAGTTCAGGCTCTGCTTCTCCCCCATATTATCTTCCTGGCTGATTACATCTGGCAGGATTGGCTACCCCGAGTTCCATCAATTAAACTACACTACCTCTTGGGTTCCTGTGCTCCCTTCTTAGACTTCTGGCCATAATTCTCAATGCATGACAGATGTTCTTCTGGAAACAATCAGAAGAAGAACAGCAGTTAATAAACCCTAATGGTGCATAATCAGGATATAATCATTTGGTGGCAAGGAATACAATTATAATCATGTACTCTGGGCATATCACTAATAAGTATAAATCTGGTTTCAGACCTCTGAGGTAGCAGCTAGAGGAGACGGCCTAGAGAAAACATTCTGCTTTGGCATGAATGATGTCCAAGAGTGACAGAAATTGCAAAGGATAAGGCTTAGAATCTGTTTTCTTCAGAATTGCTTATCCAATTCTGGTCCCATAATGCTGGAAGTATTTTCTTTCTAGGCTTTCACTTCTGCCGCTTAAGTTGTGTGTGATCATGGTCACATTATCCTTTTTGTCTTTCTTTTAAAGAAGGGACTATAAAAATGTGATTCCAATGCCACCTGCTGGTCAAATAAACAACTGCTGTGAGTCTTTAAAGGATAAGGAAATGTTCAGAACAAGAAAGTGGGAAATAAAGACCCGTACAAACAAAATATCCAAAGGCATTAGGGTACAATCAATCATTTGCCTTGTAACTTCCTCTTTAAGGTTCAAAATGGCCTTCTTCTGCTGGTTGCATCAAATAGGCAAAGTTGGCATTGTTCCAAATCAATAATGACTTCTAGCAGAACTTGCCCATGATTATTTTTCTTTTGAATTTGCTTCAACTTCAGAAGAGGCATAACAGTGTCAAAGCTTTTCTACAACATTTCATAGAAGAAAGGCTTATGAAAATTTCTGGAATTTACCTAATTATGCAGGCATGTAAATGTTAAACAGTCTCCTTTGTATAGCGTCTGTCATAAAGCTCATTGTATGGATTATATCAGAATTATTTTGGCTCGTAATCAAGGGCCACAAACACCTATAAACTTATGCAATTGCCTGTAGGTTACTGTCAACATCTGTCCATTGGGCCTCTCTGTCAACATTCTCCATTTGCCTTCTTAACCTAGTTTCAGCAGGTAAATTGATGCAGGTGCTTGCTTTCTGATAGTGCTTTTTTGTACTGGTAAACAACCTCCTCCTGTACAGTTGTGAAGCAGAAAGGCATTTCAAGGACAGCAGTAGATCAATTCAGACAGCCATCGACTACATTACTATGTATGGCAGGCTACAGATCACTAGCCATCTGCATTTCCCTTGTACATGATGAAGAAAAAATATATTGCTGCACTTCATCACCTGATCAGAAAGTTAGTGAAGCGGGAGATTGGTTGGATAATTTTCACCACTTAACAAGACAATGCAGACAACTGTTTTATCATGGGATTATATTGTATGTGCTCCATTGTGAGTTATCACATAAGGTAGTACTAAAATTGACAGTAACAGCTTCAAGTCTCATCTGGAAAAATGGTTTGTTCATTGTTCCTGGGTGTTCTTACCCTTATAAACTATGCTCCACCAAACATATAAGACTTCACAACTTTCAGTGTACTGGTTAGTTTACTATAACCCTTTCCAGATATAATATATATATTTAAAAAATGTCAACATTCTGAACCAAATTTCAAAATTCTTAGAATTTCATAGAATTTTCAGAGAGACTATTTAAATTTTACAAGATCTCATGATATTACACCCTTCTATACACATCCTCTTATTCTCCACACATAACAAGAGTGGGATTAAGTACATCTGTCAAACCTGTGGTTTGCTCTGTGAATAATATTTTATGCTTCTGCTTTCCTTTTCTACGCTAGGAATATTATGATTAATTGTCAAATGGTTATCCAATATCTTCTTAAAAACTTCCAGTGTTGGAGCATTCATAACTTATGGAGGGAAGTTGTTCCACTGATTAATTGTTCTAACTAACAGGAAATTTCTCCTTAGTTTTAAGTTCTTCTTTCCTTGATTAGTTTCCACCCATTGCTTCTTGTCCTACCCTCAGATGCTTTGGTGAATAGTTTGACTCCCTCTTCTTTGTGGCAGGCCCTGAGATATCAGAACAGTGCTATCAAGTCACCCCTAGTCCTTCTTTTCATTAAACTAGACTAAGCTGGATTATATAGAAAATATAAATACAAACCCAGTAAATTAAACCAGATGTGGCAACCTCATGCTTTTCAACATCAACCCATCACTAACTACCCAACATAGAAATATTACTTTAAAACAAAATACCTATGTAAGTACAATTGGCACCACCACTGATTTTATCATATCATATCATTTAAAATTGTGCAGTTGCTAAGAATCCTTTCCATTTAGTAAATTCATGTGCTGGCACTTACTGAAATTACACACTGTGTAACACCAATTGTCTTACTTGGAAATATGTTCCAAAATTATGTAAAGGTAAAGGTTCCCCTGCACATGCATGCTAGTCACTTCTGGGTCCAGGAGGTGGCGCTCATCTCTGTTTCAAAACCAAAAAGCCAGCACTGTCCGAAGACGTCTTCATGATCATGTGGCCAATATGACTAAATGCTGAAGGTGCACGGAGTGCTGTTACCTTCCCACAAAAGTGGTCCCTATTCTTCTACTTGCATGTTTACGTGTTTTCAAATTGCTAGGTTGGCAGAAGCTGGGACAAGTAACAGGAGCTCACCCTGTTATGTGGCGCTAGGGATTTGAACCACTGAACTGCTGACTTTCTGATCGACAAGCTCAGCATCTTAGCCACTGAGCCACTGCGTACTGTTCCAAAATTAGTCATATCTAAAAATCACCATCGCTCTAGTTTGTTCTTGGGGCTTGCTATGTTAACAATAACTTCATTCTTGGGGTCAAGTATCATACCATTAGAAGTCAGCATATCCTAAATACCTTAGTTAATCCAAAATTCTACTTCTGTTTATTTAATTACAAATGTCTTATTTATAACATCCAATTGTTTTTGCTCTTATCCTGTTCCTGTTTATTCTTACTCCATATCAGTATATTGTAAATAAAACATCATATTCCTTCAAAACCTTTCAGGATCTATTATTTTTGATATATATCTGAACTGGCAATTATTTAATACATTCAAAAGTTCAAAAGTATATTAAAATATACCATTCTGAATCCTGTTCTCTAATTGAACTTGCCAAAGTCTATTACTGGTATATAAAATGAGCAATTCAGATTTCCGCTAAATTTTTAATGCTATTGGTATACAAAAGTATTCTCTCAAAATAATGTAATTTGAACTTCTAGGTCCTAACATATTATTTGCTTCCTTCCTGGTTTCTCCACTAGGCTGTTAGAGTTTACCCATTCAGGAAGCTTATCTATGTTTACTACAACCCCCATCTTTTCCATTCTATTGAATTTTGCTTCACTCCTACTGTCAAGACTATAGGAATTTTCCTTGGAGAACACACTACTGATGATGCCTGTGAAATCAATTTAATGGAATAACATCCTCATAATCAACCAATCCTAAAAATACATATTTAAATTAATTGATGAGATACACCATATTTAATACATACAGTGACTGTATAATATTTAAATCAGCTTCTGCTTTTAATCCTAAAAGTCTTTTGCTTCAAATCTATTTCTTAGAATTTTAATGCTAAATACATATCCTTATGCCTATAATACAATTTTCATTTTCGTATAACCTTCCTATAAACCAAATAGATTATTACTCTTACATTGACTCATGTAACAATCCTACCTATAAGGTTTTATATGGTCTATAAGACATGACATTTGCCTATATCTTATTTTTATTTTATTTTATTTATTTATTTATTTAGTTCATCAAACATGTACAAGACAACTGGTATAAGTATAAATATGGACATGAACACAGGAAATGGGTGCGAATAACTCGGGACAGAAGGACAGGGATGGTAGGCACACTGGTGAGCTTATGCATGCCCCCTTGCAGACCTCTTAGGAACGCTAGATAGTTTAAGGTTAAAGTTATGGGGTTTTGAGGATGTAACAACAGAGCCAGGTAGTGCATTCCAAGCATTGACCACTCTGTTGCTGAAGTTATATTTTCTGCAATCGAGTTTGGAGCGATTTACTTTGAGTTTGTATCGATTGTTCACCTGTGTTGCAGTTGAAGCTGAAGTAGTCATTGACAGGTAGCATGTTGTAGCAGACAATTTTGTGCACTACGCTTAGGTCAGACCATAGGTGGCATAATTCTAGGTTGTGCAAGCCCAAAATTTCAAGCCTGGTGGCATAAGATATTCTATTGTGAGCAGAGGAGTGGGGTACTCTTCTCGTGAAATACCTCTAGACTCCCTCAATTGTATTAATGTCCAATATACAGTGTGGATTCCAGACAGATGAGCTGTATTCAAGAATAGAGCTGGCTAAGGTTTTATATGCCATAGTTTGCAGTACAATGTTACCGGAGAAGAAGCTTCGCAAAATTAGGTTAATAACTCTTAATGCCTTTTTGGCAATACTATTTTATACTTTTTGGCAATACTAACATTAACTAATTCAACAGTCCATTTATATATTCTATACCCTCCATTTTAATCAGTCTAATAAAAAGTTATGAAAGCTTCTTCGTGTTCTATATGTAATATTTTAATCTGTAACCTTTTTCCTTAGATATACATACTTTTGCAAAATGATTCAGCTTTCTGTTTTTTCCTCATTATTTCCAATAGCCAGGCAGAATTCTTTAAGATGAAAAATTCTATAACTCCACAGTAGATTCTTATAATCTTTGGTTATTGGAGTTACAAATGATAACCAAGATTTAAGTTTTCTATAAAGTTAAGCCTTTATCTTTACTCTTCAAAATTTCAATTTCTTTATATCAGCACTCCCAAGGTCTTTTAAGTGAGTTACAGCATATTTTGCAGCTTGACAAATATCAGTGGTGTGCTCCAATATTAAATCATATATCCTTAACAGCCTTGCCGTCTTTTCACATCTTATTCCATTTACTATGCCATCCTTAATTAAATAAGTCAGGTAATTTTGCAGACTTGCAAGATTGAACTAAGAGTTTTAACTTGGTTAACATAACTCAATGCTTTCACTTTGTTTGATGCTACCTTGTGAAAGACATACATATAATTTTTTGTTGTTTGTTTTGGTGCACATAAGTTTCACATTTCTCAAACAGTATTTGCAGCTTCAGCTTATCAGATTCCTCTACAAATTAGAATGTATTGAACACTGTTGCCTCCTACACAGTAGCACGCAGAAATAAAGTTCCTTGTAGTTTTTCATTATTTTTATCAACCCTGCTTGCCACATGATGCAGCTTAAACCTTCACTTCCTTCACTTCCAGTTTTCCAACACATTTCTAACAGTACTCAACTAGAAGCTGAAGCTGATGCATTGTTACATTGGCTTCATCCAAATTTTACGATTAACTTCTGAAACTTCTGTTTATTATTTCATCAAACATAGACAATACAAATACTAACCCCATACATAAGCAAACTTTACCATTTTTGTATGTTATGTTAGGAATGAAAGCCATGACTACATACACAATTAGCTCTTTTTACCAATTTACTAAGTTTTACTTAGTAAAGAGCCGAGGTGGCGCAGTGGTTAAATGCAGCACTGCAGGCTACTGCTAGATCAGCAGTTCAGCGGTTCAAATCTCACCGGCTCAGGGTTGACTCAGCCTTCCATCCTTCCGAGGTGGGTAAAATGAGGACCCGGATTGTTGGGGGCAATATGCTGACTCTCTGTAAACCGCTTAGAGAGGGCTGAAAGCCCTATGAAGCGGTATATAAGTCTACTGCTATTGCTATTGCTATTGCTATTGCTACTCCCAAGAAACACATTGCAATTACTTTGGGGGGGGGGGAGTATTTTACTCCCTCACCTAGCAGATAGATAGCGATCTCTTCCTGCCTGAGCTACAGTTCTGACAATGCAGTTTCCCCAAAAAGTTCTAACCACAAATTAACAAGCTCAGTTCTGTGACTCTAATTAGCTAGCTTTCTACTGCCTATTATTGACAAGACTTTAATCACTTTTACACCTTCAACTTTTTTGTCTTCTAAGCAGCTTAGAGTTCAGAGCTGCAAGTAAACTGGGCAAACAGCCAGGACCAGCACATTCTTTTCAATGTATATTCCACATTGTGTGCCTATTTGTAATCTTCTTTTGATATGAATGTAAATATAGATATTAAATTTCTTCTTCCTAATTATTTCAGCAGCAGGATTAGCATTCCAAATGGCAGGGGAGTAGAGGGAAAAAAAGTGAATTAAAAGTCACAGTCACATGATTTGCCATTTAGTGCCACAACATTAGCAACCAAGTTGCCAGACTATAGTAATTAAGCAAAGACTACCTGCAATGATGGTCTGGAAAGCAGTTGAAAGGCTGAAGAGTAAAGTGAACAGATTTATTTATTTTTCCTGATAACCAAGAGCATTGTATTATATTGTAAATGTTAGGTTATTTTAGTATTGATTGTTGTATTGAAGGATAGGGGAGACCAGTAGTGGAAGTTTTGAGTAGTTCAGAGAATCGGTAAAGGAAAGGCTTCTGTGAGCAAGTCTGAGCAAAGAAGCAGAGGAGAGAGGCCCATTGTAACTAATAATTAATTTTCCAACTGTGAGTGTTGATTTACAGGTATTCAGCATATATATAGATCGATCGATAGATATAGATATAGATATAGATATAGATATAGATATAGATATAGATATAGATATAGATATAGATATAGATATAGATATAGATATAGATATAGATATAGATATAGATATAGATATAGATATAGATATAGATATAGATATAGATATAGATATAGATATAGATATAGATATAGATATAGATATAGATAGATATAGATAGATATAGATAGATATAGATAGATATAGATAGATAGATATAGATATAGATATAGATATAGATATAGATATAGATATAGATATAGATATAGATATAGATATAGATATAGATAGATATGCGTGTGCGTGTGCGTGTGCATGTGCGTATACGTATACGTATACGTATACGTATACGTATACGTATACGTATACATATACATATACATATACATATACATATACATATACATATACATATACATATACATATACATATACATATACATATACATATACATATACATATACATATACATATATATATATATATATATATATATATATATATATATGCCAGTCTTGCTGTATTTGGGTCTTTTCCCGTGTAAGATTGAGTTTGTCTTGGCAACATTTCGGCGATCGGAGTGTGCCATCTTTCTATAAATCTTGGTGGGGAGTGTGGAGTGCTGGCGTTGTTTCAGTAAGTGGATTGATTGGATGTGTGGCTATATCATGACTGGTAGATTGGTGCTGATTGGTGCTGGCTGTGTGTTCATTGTTGTTTTGTGTTGTAACGGCCTGGGTGGTGAGTGGGGCTCGTTTGTTTAACAGGGCTGGTTTCCAGATGTCTGGTAGGTGGGAGCTATCATCACGTTTATTCATGTTGTGGGGGTTTTCTCTATTTCGATAGCTTCCGTATTTATTCTCTTGTTGAAGTGTTAAGTATTGGAGATTAACCTGGTTCCTTCAAAATTAATTTCATGTCCTGTAGCTTTAAGGTGCTGGAAAAGGGATGAATTTTTTTCTTTTTTTTCTTACTGCGTTCTTGTGTTCTGAGATGCGTGCATTTATTCTCTTATTCTCTTGTCCTATGTATGTTGCAGGGCAGATTTTGCCTGGTATTTCGTCGACTCCTTGGTTTTCTAGCTGGATTTTGTCTTTGGGGTTTCTTAAGATGTTGGCTATTTTTTGGTCAGTGTTGAAGGCTGTCTTGATATTGTGTTTGTGGAGAATTTTGCTGATTTTATCTGTGGTGCTTTGATGTAAGGGAAGAAGGCAATGCCGTTTTCCTGTTCTGTGTCTCAGTTTTTTTGGGGGGGAGTCTCCCTTTGTATTAGGTTGGTAATTGTTTTTCTTTGGAATCCGGTGGAGATTAATACGTTTGTGAGTGTGTGTAATTCAGTTTTCAGGTGGTCTTTGTCAGGTAGGCATTTGGTTCTGGAGATGAGGGTGTTGGCTACAGAGTTGATCTGTGCAGGGTGGTGATGGGATTGTGCGTTTAAGTAGCGGTTGGTGTGTGTTTTTTTCCAGTAGATGGTGTGTCCTAGGGAGCCATTGGGTTTTTTGTAGATTAGGACATACAGAAAGGGAAGCTGGTTGTTTGCTTCTATTTACATAGTGAATTGTATTTTGGGGTGTAGGCTGTTGAGATGTGTGAGGAAGTTGTCCAGTTTTTCTTTCCTGCATGGCCAAATCACGAAATTGCCATCAACATATCTAAGCCAGAGTTTGTGTGTGTGTGTGTGTGCGCGCATATATGTGTATATGTATGTATGTATGTATGTATGTATGTATAGATGTATAGATGTATAGATGTATATACGTATAGATGTATGTATGTATATACGTATATATGTATACATATAGAGTCAACATGTTGTCCCCAACAATGTGGGTCCTTATTTTACTAACCTCAGAAGGATGGAAGGCTGAGTCAACCTTGAAACGGTGAGATTCAAACTGCCAAATTGTTGGCAGCCGGCAGTCAGCAGAAGTAGCCTGCAGTACTACATTCTAACTCCTGCACCACCACAGCTCTTAATGACTATAATAAAATAAAATCCTAAAGAGAGGGTGTTGAACTGCAGATTAGAGGATTTTGTTCACTTCTTCAGGAGTCACAGAATCAAATTCAATCCACATAACCTCAGAAGTCTGTGCCCTGGGCAAAATTTTAGGACAATCCAATTCTAAGTGAATCTGAATAACTTTATCTGCCAAATAGCATTATTCCTTTACACACAGCCCTGTAGATTACCCTATAACCCAGGTCTATGCCCCTTCCAGCAGGAATTGCATTGCTTTAAATAGGGTAACACAGTAGCTATTAGCAGGTGCATTAAGGCAATAAGTAACATTTTGCCAGTCCTTATTGTCCTTTTTTGGTAGAATTTGTGGTTCTGATTCTTAAATTCTCTTACTCTTTCTATTATTGATCATTGTGAGTTCACTCATTTCAAGTCTCATTGTTTTCATTGTTTAATTCTTTATTGTGTGATCTCAAACAAGATAAATGTAAGGAAAGTTTGAATGCAATGATTCAATAATTTGCACATTGTCTCCCTATATATACATATACATACACACAGGCATAAATGTACACACAAACTCACATACATAAGCACATACATATGGAAAGAGAGAATTTTACCAATCTTTCCAGTCTGTAGGTTGCATAATCTTCTTTTATACTTTTTGATTTACATCTGCTAGCATTTAAACTGTATCTTCTCCTGTAGCTTTAAATCAATGGACATTTCATCTGATATTTCATTTTATTTGTTTCCTATTTAACAGATGTTCTGTTGCCTCTCTTTACTTTCTAGTGGAGTCACTTCGGAAATAAATTATCTCTCTACAAATATTATTATTATTTTCTAATTCTATTTGTAAAGGGTTTTCATATAGCATAGCCTTTTCATTTTCTTTTTACTTCCTTTGCCATTACAGGTTTTCTTCCAAGATTATTCTTGAATGTTTTTAATTTAATTGCATTTTTACTATGAACTAATTTTCTTAAACACACTTTTCATCTTCCTTATTAGTTTCATCTATTTGTTGACATTCTTCATTGACATATATATTGCTCTGTGTTTTCTTGCTTAACATTGAAAGTCTCCATTCAGTCATTGTATATCCTTCTGATTTCCAAGGCTTTCATCCTTATATATACTGCAGATTGTGTGTGTGTGTGTGTGTGTGTGTGTGTGTGTGTGTGTGTGTGTTTATGTATATGCTGGTCTTGTTGTATTCGGGTCTTTTACCATGTAAGATTGAGATTGTCTTGGCGATGTTTCTGCGAGGTCTCACTCGCCATCTTCAGGCTGGTGTTTTCGGATTAAAGCGTGGTCAGAGCTGCCATCTTTCTATAAATCTGCGGCGGGTGTAGAGTGCTGGCTTTGTTTCAGTAAATGGATTGATTGGCTGGGTGGATGTATCATGACTGGTAGATTGGTGCTGATTGGTGCTGGCTGTGTGTCCGTTGTTTTGTGTTGTATTGGCCTCAGTGGGGGTGGGGCTCATTTGTTTACTAGGGCTGGTTTCCAGATGTCTGGTAGGCAGGAGGTATCATCACATTTATTCATGTTGTGGGGGTGTTTCTCTGTTTCGATAGCTTCCATAATTATTCTCTTGTTGAAGTGTTCAGTTTTGGACATTAATTTGGTTCCTTCAAAATTAATTTCATGTAGCTTTAAGGTGCTGGAAAAGGGAGGAAGTTTTTTTTCCTTTTTTTCTTACTGTGTTCTTGTGTTCTGTGATGCATGCATTTATTCTCCTGTTCGTTTGTCCTATGTATGTTGCAGGACAGATTTTGCCTGGTATTTCATAGACTCCTTGGTTTTCTAGCTGGATTTTTTATTTGGAGTTTCTTAAGATGTTGGCTATTTTTTGGTCAGTGTTGAAGGCTGTCTTGATATTTTGTTTGTGGAGAATTTTGCTGATTTTATCTGTGGTGCCTTTGATGTAAGGTAGGAGGGCAATGCCGTTGTCCTGTTCTGTGTCTGGGTTTTTTTTTAGGGGGGGGGGGAGTTTTCCTTTGGATTAGGTTGGTAATTGTTTTTCTTTGGAATCCATTGGAGATTAATACGTTTGTGAGAGTGTGTAATTCAGTTTTCAGGTGGTTTTTGTCAGGTAGGCATTTGGTTCTGGTGATGAGGGTCTTGCTACAGAGTTGATCTGTGCAGGGTGGTGATGGGATTGTGCGTTTAAGTAGTGGTTGGTGTGTTTTTTTCCAGTAAATGGTGTGTCCATTGGGTTTTTTGTAGATTAGGACACCCAGAAAGGGAAGTTGGTTGTTTGCTTCTATAGTGAATTGTATTTTGGGGTGTAGGCTTTTGAGATGTGTGAGGAAGTTGTTCTATTTATTGTATTTATTTCCGCTGGACTGCACAATAGATAGTGGAGAGAAGAAACTAGCAATAGAATGGATCAATTGTCCCTACTTCCTCCTCCGCTAATCTGTCCCACTGTCTTATTTTAGAAGACTGAACAGGAAAGTTATCTTAACTGCCAGGATTAAATATGCAAGGACAGCCATGCAAATTCTCTAAACCAGGGGTGACAAACTGGCGGCCTGCAGGCCAAATGTGTTATGCACAGGCTATGCCAACTCCAATTCCACAAATGGGGAACATGTCACAAAACATCACTTGATGACTGTTCTAGCTAGGGAGAATGCTGGGTGGATAAACTGAGGCAAGCCAGGTTTTAAAATGCTGACCACTTTAATGCTAACAGGTTGCCAACGCAGCAGTTCACAACGCATGCGTGGCAACTAACGACAACAGTTGAGACCCTGTTTGACAGCTCTTTATATATACCGGCTGTCAAACAGGTAACCAATCATGAGCAAGCACAGAGCAATCGGACTGGAGGGAGAACTATTATACAGAGCAATGGCAACGTGACACCACGAGTTTGACACCTGTACTCTAAACCAGTGTTTCTTAACCTTGGCACTTTTAAGAGGTTTGGACTTCAACCTGGAGCATTCAACAGCCAACTTAAAACAACCAAGTTTGGGAAACACTGCCCTAAACAAAGAAACTCATCCTTTGAAAATGGAAACTGGGGAGAAAAAAAACTATTGAATATTTGCTTCTGTGATGGTATCCTCTCAGTTTAACAACCAGTTCATTGATTGTGTGCTGCGCATGCATGCACAGTTTGAAGAAAACTTCACTTCTGGGTTTCTTCGGAGGAGTAACATATCTGATTCGCATGGCAATCTGGTCTGCCGCACAAATCAGCTGAGAAGATAAAGGTAGGGAAATAGCGCGGGTGGTCGGATGGGCCCATCTGATCATCAGGACGAACCGGTTTGCATCCAACTTATCATCGGAGCTAAGAGTTCGTCCAAAATGGTCCAAACTGGTAGAATCCCACCTCTGATTTGCTTATTACACATATGAAAACAATAGAAATATCATAGGCAAAGGATGGGGGAAGCCATAGTCCATAAAAGACTTTCAAAATCAATGGAAGATTTCTGTTGATACATCTTACTGTTATGCTTTGTTTTGCATGTTTGTCATTTCCAATCTTGGAAATTTTATGATAGTCATTAATTAATTTTACTTAATTCTTGTCTGTTTTATTGGTGGGCAAGGAACCTGGACCGTTAATTTACACTAATGGGCATTCATGCCTACTCAGTTGCTGCTGAAAACAAAACTTTCTGCATTCCAGAATCCATATTTCTTATAAAGGATTCATGATTAAACTTTAACTGAATTGTCCTGTACATAAATATACAACCCAGCAGAGGGAGTGCAGACATCATAATTGGAACTAAAAGGAGTAAGTTTTTTTTTCTTTTCCTTTTCCTGCTTAACAGCTCAGTTTTCAGTCTGAAGAGGATTTGGATTCTTAACTGTAAGCAATGACAAAATTCTTGAGAAGTACGATCAATGCTGGAAAATTTACTTCTATTGGTAAAATCAACTTTTGACAATCTTTTAAATTTTACTCCAGCTGAGCATTTAAAATGTATACTACTTTTTCCCCTTCTTGAAAAATATCAATTTGGGGTTGAGGAATAGGAAATATGTGTCTTTAATTCTGCAATGTCATTTTGACGTTACATCACATAACAAAACAGGGGGAGGTGCAACTAAAAAATAGTGCAATGAAAATAGTTCTTTAAAGTATTCAGCATGTTACACTTACAGAATAGAGATGGAATCTTCATAGAACCTTTCTAAAGCAGATCAATGATATTACTGTGCCTTCCTTGGAGCTGGTATGGCGGAAGGCCTGTGAGACACACCCTTTCTCAGATATTGTAGCAGCATCAGAATATCATCCAAGAATGATGATGATGGTGATGATAACCACAATTATTCAAAACAAGAATTCCAACACATATTTATAGGTGGCATGGTTGGGCAAACCTTAGGGGATTGGGAGAATTCATGTTTAATATTTTTAGAGATATTGAGATTTATCATGAACCGAGAAAGTGAATGGAATTAGCCTTTTCTGTTTTTCTTTATATGAGAAGGAAAGTTTTGAAATGTTTTAGCTTTTTATTATTATAAGCTTACACTACATTTTTCATGAATTTACCATATCAAAATGGAGAAAGTACATGAATAAAGGTAAAGGTTCCCTTCGCACATATGTGCTAGTCATTCCCAACTCTAGGGGGCGGTGCTCATCTCCATTTCAAAACTGCAGCATTGTCCAAAGACGTCTCCGTGGTTATGTAGCCAGCATGACTAAATGCCAAAAACGCACAGAACACTGTTACCTTCCCACCAAGGTGTTCCCTATTTTTCTACTTGCATTTTTTGCATGTTTTTGAACTGCTAGGTTGGCAGAAGCTGGGACAAGTAACGGGAGCTCACTCCATTATGCGTCACTAGGGATTCGAACCGCTGAACTGCCGACCTTCTGATCCACAAGCTCAGCATCTTAGCCACCGAGCTACCACATCCCTCATTACATGAATAGTTTTCAGCAAAAATGATCATAGGAAGCTACAGGAACCATATGCAGCCTAAGGTCAGATCCTATATCCATCATCTATACAAAAAAGCCATAGAATCCTGCAGAAGAAAAGTTGACTGACACAAAAGCTTAGTCAACATATGAAAAGCAATTGATTTTTGTTTTGTTTAAAAAATAAAATGCTGGGTTAGTTTTACTGAGTTATGTTGCCCACCATCTTATAATGTTAGAATGGATGAGTCTTTATCAAAATGTTTCTTCTTTTATTTTGTAAAAGATACATCAAAACAATTGTCTCCCATACTGTATTAGGTTTATCTGAAATACAACTTACTGTAAGATTCCTGATACAAAACTAAATACGTTACTTTCATGCTTCATTAGTTTGTAACAACTACAACTGCTTTAGTACCAATCATAATACCAGATAATAATAAAATACAGTAAATCAATATTCATAGAAGTAACTTATTGTATACATAGACATCTAAGAAAACAACCAACTGATCATCAAATAAATCAATCTGGGGTTCTCATTCAAGTCAAAAATGGCCAGGCTAAAATTATCCTACATATTATGCAAAGACCTTGATCTATGGAGAAGGCTGGGAAAGGCAAAAGCAAAGAGAAGAAAAGGATGATCATAAGAAAGGTGAATCTACTCAATTACAATGTAGATGAGAGCCTTGTTGGCAGACCTAAATGACTAAATCTCCACTTCTATTGTTCATCTCCTCTTGAAATGAGTGAAATGTGAATAAAAGAAGTAGGCTCTTATTTTGTCTTCTTTGTCTACACCATGATAAAGTTTGTGCTACTCTATATAACCTGTATGTGCTTACAATAAGTTGTATGACTAAGAAGGCCTAAGTCCAAGTCCACAATCAACATGGAGTACACCTGGATGATTGCAGTTTATGGGGGAAATTGGGGGAGGGTATCTAAATATATTATATTGAAGTTTGTGGATAAACACTAGGGTATAAATATAACAAAACAAACAGGTAAAATAGGTTACATAAAATGATAGAGAAGACAGATGCATTTATAGAAGGAATTAGGTGCTGAATGATTGACAAGTAATTTGATATGGAACAATATTGTGAAAAATGAAGTGCATTTGATTGATTTATGGAGAGAAAGAAAAATATTCTTAAAATAATTTGAAATAATTATTTAGATTAGTAATTTAAATATACTCCTTTTTATTATATATAACTGAATAGATTCTGTATTCTAAGTGTTACAATTGTGAAATGATTCCTAAAAATTAAGTACAATGGATTGACAAAACTCATAGTGGACTAACCAGTGGTCTTGATAGCCAGTAAAACCTGGGACAAGTAATTACAAGTATATTATTCCAAAACAAGGCACTGATTAAAAATGTATTCCTTTGTCTCAGTATTATCAGAAAGATAGGCAAATAAGGGAAGAGGAGAAAAATATGCTTCACTATAAATCTAATATGAAATACAGACTTTCTCAACAGCCTGCCTGGGATTTGTTGCATTCAGACCCCAATGATTTGGAAAGGAGAATAAATTCAAGAAATTAATCTAATGAATCATTCATTATACAGTATTTTTCCATCTTTTGCTTATAACCAAGAGTGAAATGATTAAATGAATGAGAAAATGGAGCTGAATCATTGCAATATTCTTCTTGACAAAGCTACATCTCTGATAATCAAAGATTTTTCATCAAGGGACTCTAAAACATTAAAATCAGAGTTTCCCGCAATACATCAAATGCATTCTAAGGAAGCTACAGGAAGAGCCTGAAAACTTTCTTACTATGTCTTCCTATGAGGTCATCTTATTTGATTTAGAGAAAAACATTTGATTACCCACAATGCTGATTCTGAAATATATGTATGAGGGTTGAATGAAAAGTGATCCTTTCCAAGCTCTTTTGTTACCTCTGTTTACTTCTCCTTGTAATCACTGTTTGTTGCTACATACTGCCAATGATGGAGAAACTTACTAAAATTGAATGAAAGGACACTTTCTTTTCAACCAGATCCTGACATTCCTTTCCCTTTCTTCCTTTGCAAGTCAAACAGATGTGTATGAAGGTATTCCTTCAACTTTAGGGTAGGTGGAAGTGTTATGGTACCAATTCTGAACTGAATGGGGATGAAATTAGTTAGCAAAATGAAGGTTCAAAAATTGTCTCTTGGGTACTTGTAAGATGTGAGATCTACTTTGTTATGTTTTCATAAAATTTCTTTCTTGTGTTTCTGAATTTTGCCTAAGAATTGTTTCAAAATTTTGAGAGTTGCAACATAACACCCTGAATTCTGATGCCAGATTCAAAATAGTCTGTAAAAGCAATATCTGTATCCCCCAAAACCTTGAGTTTTCTTGCCAAAGAAAATGGGTTGACCATTGCTTTGTTTCTGAGTCATAAAGTTGAACGCACTTGTCATTGATTTTCATGATGCTGTGATGAAGTTAGCCAAACCTTCATTTTCATATGATAACAATTGCAGGAAAATAGGAATTGTTGAAATTTTCATCTCTACCATTAGTAAGTGAAAAACCCATCATGTGCAAACTTGCATATTGAAGAACATCAATTAAGTAACCCTCATGTTTCAAATACTTGACAGCAATTTCCTTCAGATCTAATCTGCTGAATGTCCTTAATCAGTTCATCAACCTTTCTTCCATAAAACTTTTCTTTTAATGTCACTGGTTGTTCTTGATCACACAAATGAGTCCTTCCAAGTTCACCATCATTACATTTTTCAGCTCAGTGATGCACAGTACTCATATCAACACAGTCATTATCATAAACAATCTCATTTGGACTGACTGCTCTGGTAGTCAGAAATTCAATCATGGCATGCTATACTTCAAGTGTATTGATAAGTATGAGTATCACTGTGTACTTCCATTTCATGGACAATAGCAATAGAGTCTTTTCTTCATATCAACTTCCCATTAACTTAAGAAATGATGCTAAAGAACACATCATTGTAGCATACTGTTACTGTCATCTATGGTGGATTCATATATTAGAGGCATTACTTTTTATTTAGCCTTTGTATATTAGAAATCTGTAGCATAATTTATTCCCTATTAGGTGAATAGGTGATTACACACACACACACATACACACACACACACACACACCAAACACACACACACACACGTGTGTGTGTGTGTGTGTGTTATTTAGATATATAAAAACTGTGTGTTTTCTGGACAGTGGTGGGATTCAGCATTTTTTCCTACTGATTCTGTGGTGGGCATGGCTTGGTGGGAGTGGCAGGGGAAGAATACTGTAAAACCTCCATTTCTACCCCACTCCAGGGAAGGATACTGCAAAATCCCCATTTCCTCTTGATCAGCTGGGACTCAGGAGGCAGAGAATAGATCGGGGCAGGGCCAGTCAGAGGTGGTATTTACCAGTTCTCTGAACTACTCAAAATTTCCACTACCGGTTCTCCAGAATTGGTCAGAACCTACTGAATACCACCTCTGTTTCTTGATGAAAGTTATCTTAATTGGTCAAAAAACTTTGCATTTGCATCACTGATGTAGCTGACTCACTTCCATTCACAGAAGGACCAGTTGTATGGATTTTTGCATGGTGGCACCCCAGAAGATAATATTTGACACTGATATTTATATCTGTTCTAAGCAATTGGTGTGTAATGGCAGATACAAACTAATTAATTTCTACTGTAAGCTCACTATTCAAATTGCTTTGACTCTGGCAGAATGGCTTTGAAAAGAAACAAAAAGCTTTTCCCAAGGTTGTTGCAAATTATTTCCTCCAAACAAAACATATGCTCTTCGAGTAATTTATTCTGTTAAATTAATAATGAAATCAATATACTTGCATCAGAAAAGTTTTTTTTTTAATGTAAGACTTTTATTGGTCATCTGTTTTATTTGGTCTTTTAAAAAAGTACGTATTTCATATATCACATTAGTTTCTGTTCAGAGGGCCTTGGAGATCAGAGTCAAGTTCTGTCATGTCACATTTCTCCTTTTGTCACTTTCAGAAGAAATAATTGCTAGGTAGGTATAACAGATCCTTCAAAATCAGCACTGACCTTTATGGAAATACAGGCTTAGAAAAAGGGGATGAGACGTCATCAGCTATTGGCACTGGGAGTATAAAGATTATGAAAAGGACACTTTAGCAAGGATTTAGAAGAGATAAAAAGGAGAAAGTATGTAAATGCCAGGATTCTCAAGAACAGTAACAAAAGAGACAGATTCATCTGTGGCTCTCTGGAGATGCTATAATAAGGCACAAATGAATGAAGCATTTTGCATTCATACTAATAAGCTATTATATAAATGGTGGATAGTGATTGGTAACTTCTGTTGACCCTGTTTGAGAACTTATCAAAGCAAGCTTTTACAGTATAGCAGTACCTATTCTAATCTATCATTTATTTATCCAGTCATTTATTTATTAAATTTGCATGCAACACTGGGAAGAATGTTTGTTTATTAAATATTGTTGTAAAATAGCTTGTTGTCCCCCCCAAAAAAATCTAATTCTGAAACTTCTACCATGGCGAATACTAGCACAAACAAGAGAATTGAAGTTTCGTAGATATTCACATTTTACCTCCCTTTTCATGTATTTTGTAACAGTTTGATCTTAGATTTATGGGAAATGCAAATATCCCCTGTAAATTATGTTCTTAGATGTTATAGAAATATATGCTTCTGAAGCCTTTAAGAGAAGAAGGAAGGAGATAAGAGTTGTGAGTTTATAATTTGAGGTAAAAAAAAAAAAAGAATGTGGGAAAAGAAAATGTGCCTAAATCAGGTGCAGGGCAAAACTGTAATCTAAGATAGACTTATTCTAGTGACATCATTAAAGTTGGGCTTTTTGTCACCTTTGCTTAATATCATTAATAGTGTAGTTTAACTGCTGACATTTTCACAGCTGCTCCTAAGTTGTGGGTCTAACACAATTTTGAGAAGAATGTGAGTAAAGAGGAAACAAAAGCAGATATTTGTTTCTAACCTGATGACATCCAATTGATAAAATGCTTATTGTGATGTCATATTGCAAACTCTATTTCTTTCATATTTGTCCTGTAAGGTTTCACACAAAAATACATGAGGTACAATTTGCATGATCATATCCATTTAATCATTTGGGCCCACTCTCTTGTCCTGCAGGTGATTATGAGGCAATGTATTTCCCTCTGATTTGTAAACAACTAAGCTATGGCAGCAAAGCTGTATATATAGTATGTATGTATGTGTGTATGTCTCACTCTGTGTGTATGTATTTATTATTACACAACTAAATGTATATGATTTCTAGAAAAAATGTTACTAGAATATGAAATATTTTATTAAAGAACAACTTGTTTGCTATTATGTTATTACTTCTGTCTATCCTCTTTCCTTTTCCTCTTTCCTTTTCCCATGTACACACTGAGTTGGTCTCTGTGTCCTTGAAAATAATTGCAGTGATAATTAAGGGCACAAGTTAAATAGGAAGACAATTAAAAATAAATATGTGTGCATGTATATATGTGTGAGAGTATGTGTGTGTAGAGGTACAAATCCAGGAGTAAACTATGTTCACATTATTAGACATAGAAAGCATTATTTTCCCCATGCGCTATGGAACATCCTTCTTCTTGGGATCTATCAGGCCCCCACCTTCTTGGCCTTCCTTCAGGGTCACAAAGAACCAATTCTTCTTCCAGGCACTGGCAGGATGAGGTTGGAGCCTGGGGATTATTGTGTTGGATGCATTGGAGAAGGATGGCTCCAGTCCCAGACTTTGTTTTTGCTTTTGTGTTAATTGTATTTTGCTTTTTATTGTTCTTGAGAGCTGTCCAGAGTCATGGTTTTAAGACGGGCAGCCATAGAAGCCTTAAAATAAATAAATAAGACTTTTATTGGGACAAATGCAAATGATACAACAAAGTTTTTTAATGCTTCAGCACTCTTAATCAGGGGATAAAAGACAAAAAAAACAGGTGCCACCAAGAAGCAGAACATCCCCAGATCTAAATCAGGCCAGATGTTTTAGCAATGGGCATTCACAGGAGGGGACAAAGGGCAGCAAAGGATAAAACATGGATTGTAAGTCACAGCACAAACCTATCTCACGTGCATGGAAAGGGGTCATTTACATAATAGTATCATGACATACATCTCAGAATTTGGAAATTGTTGTGATAAATTACAGATCAGTGTGAGATTTAGCCAGTTTGCACAACTTCGGGAGAACCGTTGTTAATTTTCTGAGCAGTTTGATGAACTGGTTGTTGGAAGAAATCATTAGGGTAGAGAACTGGTTGTTAAATTATTTGAATTCCACCACGGCTACAGATGCCTATGATTTAGAAACAATCCTAAGGTAGAAACATTAGTATTATGGTCAGTATTAATAATTACATACATACATACATACATACATACATACATACATACATACATACATAGACAGACAGACAGACAGACAGACAGACAGTTATGTGTAGTATTCAGTGATCTTCCACCACAAGAAACAATAAAGGAAATGGCTAAGTCTCCTGGAATTCTAAAAACAAATTCTCCTACCATAGTTGAAGATGAAAAAAAGAAACCAGTCTTTCTAAACTTGGGAGTTAACACTGCAGATAAACTTATTATGAGTCTTACTCTTACAGCAGCATTTTAACAACTAAATTAAAATAAAGGATTTTTTTTTTATTCAGGTTTAAATCCTGACTATTCTATAGGCATATCCACTTAGCTTTCTGGAAATAATAGAGCCACTTTCTTGTTTTCTCTTTCACAAATGGCAAATTAAAGCAATTTCAAGCAAATTTGTTCATAAGACTTTAAATGAATGAAGATATAAAGTGAACTGTACCATGGTGGATTCCAGATGGCCAGCTGCTAGTGTACTATGCAAGGCCTGAAAATAAGGAGAGTCCAAGAATCAGGCATAATAGGATGCTATTGGGATGATGCATGTTAATGAGAGATGGCAGAAAGACACAGAGGACACCGTGCAGCTTTTGAGGAGCCATCCATCACTGGCTGCTTGTGCTTTATACTCCCAGTGCCAACAGCTGATGACGTCTCATCCATAAAACATTCCCAGGGTGTCACTGTCTGGAAGACACATTGGAGGGTTGTACTCTCCTTGCATGAGAAGTATATTTTAGGAGATGGAAAAGCACATCTGCCATTTTCAAACCTAGTGCCAGTATGAAGAATGTCATTACTTTAAAATTGGGAATGTGCATTGCTCGGTTGTCTTAATTGGTATTGTAGCTACCTGGCTAATAATGTGTGCATGAGTGTTATTTTTAAAAGTTGGTTTTTAAAAAACAAATTACTTTCAAAATAGATATAAAGCGCTAATATTTTATCTTTATTTCTTTTCTGGTGTATATATGTGTATATATGTGTGTATGTATGTATGCATGTATGTATATATATATACACATACATACATACATATATATACATATATATATATATATATATATATATATATATATATATATATATATATGTGTGTGTGTGTGTGTGTGTGTGTGTGTGTGTGTGTGTGTGTGTGTGTGTGTGTGTGTGTATGTATATATATATAAGATTTCTTTTACAACCCCTGGTATGCCCAAATATGGGAGGAAGATCACTACTTCCATTCTCTGTCCTTCGGCTCGTCACAGGAGACCACCATTTATTTATCAGCACAAATACAACAACTATATATATATATATATATATATATATATATATATATATATATATATATATATGTATGTATGTATGTATATATATATGTGTGTGTGTGTGTGTGTGTGTGTGTGTGTATGTGGATACGGATACGGATACGGATACGGATATGTATGTATGTATGTATGTATGTACATATACATACACACACACACACACACACACACACACACACGATTCAGGATACGGAGTGAAATTTGAAGAAGACCTTCCAGTTGTGTGCTGTCCTTTACACTAATTACCTTCTTCTATTGATTTATAAAGCATGCTCATATTCTGCTTTTGTCGCCATGCCACACTGATCATTCTATATACTATGGTATAGTGCATCTGAGTTATGTAGGAATAGCGTAGAAAGGTTGATATTCTTGATTGAGAAAAAGCTAAAGATGTCTTTCCAAACAGATGTTTTTAGATGTCAGCTTTAGATGTCTTTGGTCTAGATGTTAGGATCACTGTGATTGGCATCTAGGGATGTCATGAGTTGTAGTCTGATGCACCTGGAAGAAGTCAAGTTGAGCTAATCTGTTCCACAGTATATAGATATGAGCATGCCCTCAGAGGAATCCAGTGCTTAAGCATGCAGAACTTTCTCTATTCCATTATTTCCAGGTTACTCTCTTATGAAATCTAAATATATTACTGCCAATGGGTACATCAGGGTACCCGATCAAGAGAAATTGACAAAACATGTATATTGTATTGTCTTTGTGCTACTTAGTACATGCTCTCACTGGAATTTTCTGTCTCAGTTGTCAAAACCAGATAATAAGACTTAGGGGTACATGTTATGATTTGATAGGTAGAAGATTCAATAAGATATAGAAGTATACTATACCCCTTCAGAAGTACATGTCTTCAGCAACTTATGTCATCCATTCCTGAAACAATGAAAATCCAAGAAGAAATTGCTGTCCACTTCAAAGACTAAGCTCTACAGCCGTGATAGTGAACCTTTGGCATGTGTGCCCGAAGTGGCACATGGAGCCATGTTGCCTGGAATGCACAGTGTCTCCTATTCCTCTCCCGGGTTTCTGGTGTGCATACATATGCAAAGATCAGCTGGCCTTTGTGCACGTGGCAGTGCCGGAAACAGTTTTCCAGAGTGAGCATACGTGCCAGCCAACTAATCGGCATGTGCAAATGTGTGGCAGTAACCGAAAGGCTTGCTGGCTGGGACATATGTGCATACCAGAAACCAGAAGTTCATTTTCCTGCATGTGCATGCCACTTCTTCCTGATCACAGCCCTGATGAGTGCGTGAAGTGCTCCCTTTTCGGCACTCGGTGACTGCCTATACGCATACACTCTCCCTTTTTGTCACTCAGTGCTGAAAAGGTTTGCCATCATTTCTCTATATCTTTCTATCCCTTAGCAACTTTTGGCTTGATTATCAGTGAATTAGGAATTCAGCAAAATAATAAGACCTCAAGAAGCTGCCTCCATTCTTTCTTCCTGTTCTCATAGCTCCACTGACTTCTCCCCAAATATGTAAGTCTGGGGAAAAATAATAAATCATTTTTATTCAAGTTCAGAAAAAAAGGGGGGGAAGGTTGGCAGAGGAAAAATGGTATCTCTGCAGCTTTAATTGCTTGATGATAAATGTATGAGAACAGAGTTGCATCTTATCATAGGCAGCAGAGTTAAATTGCTAATGAGAGCTATCATGTGACCAGCTGAGGATTCTTTGATGGACCAGATTGCAGGTCAGCCCATTATTTTGCTCAATTCTTTGGAAATTAATGTAAGAAATAAGCTTTACAGTTGGTACAATGGAGCTAGTTTGCAAGGACACAGGAGCAAATAAACATAATGTTTACATTTGGAGAGGGGGATAAATAATGAAAAAATGTTATTTTTGAATAGAGTAATTTTGAAAATATTCTCTTTTGTTAACATCATTGGTTATTATTGTGCTGACAGCTAAGTGATGTTAGAACAGAATGTAAAGTGCCTTTTCAGTTTTCATGAATGCAAATGTCCATTTTAAAGACCCCAGTAAGAATAATGCACAGCAATGTTGGTAGTACTTCCTGCAGGGAAGGTCACTAAAATTAAGTGTTCAGAGATTGAAAAAAAACAGGTTTCTCTGTTGGATCCACTATTCAAAGATTCTGAATTCACTTCTTCCCCCTTGGTGCCATCGGGATTAGAAATGGTTTCAAAATCATGGCAAAAGTCAGCTCATGCTACACAAAATACTGTATTTTTCGGAGTATAAGATGCACCTTTTTCCCTCAAAAAAGAGGCTGAAAATTTGGGTGCGTCTTATAAACTGAATACAGCATTTTTGCCTCCCCAAGTCCCACCTCTTCACCCAAATGGCCATGCATACTGTTATGGAGGCTTTCAGAGAGCTCCTGGGGGCTTGGGAGGGCAGAAATGAGCAAAAAATGGGCCCCCATTTTAGAGTGCTCCCAGCAGCACTCTATAAACCTCCATAAGGGTGTGCATGCAAAAATTTTTGACAAAAAAACAGGCCAGTTTTTGCAAAAAAGGGCCATTTTTTGCTCGTTTTTGCCTCCCCCCCCCAGGAGCACTCTACAAGACCCCCCAAAGCTATTCATGCCTTTTTTGAAAAAAAAAAGGCCAGTTTTCATGAAAAATGGGCCATTTTTGGGAGATTTGCAGAGTGCAAAAACTCCCCCCCCCTTTGGAAAGCTCTTTAACTGATTGATGAGAATTACATTGATCAAGTGCTGTGCCGGCAGAAACAAAGTGTTAGGTGCTGCAGATTGTCAGTAATTTCCTTCTTCAACCCATGGATAAATACACCTGGAAACATCTACCTACCTACCTACCTATCTACCTACCTACCTACCTACCTACTCTCTCTCTACTTACCTATCTACTGTATTTTTCTCTTTTCCCCCTCTATCTACCTATGTACCTACCTAATCTCTCTCTCCCTACCTATCTACTGTATTTCCCTCTCTCTGTCTTTCTATTTCTCTCTCTCTATCCCTCTACCTACCTACTTACCTACACACACACTGTCTCTCCCTACCTACCTACGTAACTACTTTCTCTCTCTCTCTACCTACCTACTGTATTTCTCTCTCTTTCTCTCCCTCTCTATACCTCTATCTACCTATCTACTTTTTTAAAAATTTCCTTCTTCAAAACCTTGGTGCATCTTATACTCCAGTGCATCTTATACTCCAAAAATATGGTAGTCATGCTTGTGCAGCTGACTTTCCGAACCAGAGAAGTAACATAAAAATTAAGAGAGAGAAAACATATACAGCTAATTTACACTGATTTTCTGTGCAGTCTGTAGATGTTTGTCAGAGTTCATTTAAGACATCATATCCAGAAAGCACATACAGATAACTGATTCAGCATGATTCATTAACTTCTTCATATAAATAATAACACATGAGTTATGGTATGTAATAGTCCAAATCATCATCTACACCAGGGGTGTCAAACTCACATCATTACGGCATTGTCACATGATATTTCTCAACTTTTTCCCCTTCACTAAATCAGGCATGGGCGTGGCCAGCATGTGACACATCCAGCCTGTGGGCCATGAGTTTGACAGGCCTGATCTAGACCATGACTGTCCAAACTCGGCAACTTTAAGAGTTGTAACTTCAACCCCCATAATTCCTCAACCAGCCATTCTGGGAGTTGAAGTTCACAAGTCTTAAAGTTGCCAAGTTTGGAGACACCTGATCTAGACTCTCATTCATGAATCTTATAAATATGAAAGATATGTTTGCCAAATAGGAAAGCATTATTATGTACTCCAACTTTCCATAAGAATTTTAAAACCTATGTGCCTATTTCATAGAATCAGATTATAAATGCTTCTTAAATTCAAGTAAGTAAAAATATATGCCTTTTATAGCCACGATAAAAGTTTATAGACTGGTAGGGAGATCTTTTATGGTTACAGAATTCAGAACACTAAAATCATGTGTCACTTTCAAACAATATTCCTTTTTCTTTACAACACTTACTGGCTGTAAATGCAGAATGATAAATCCTTTCTGTAAATAAAGAGATTTCTTAAATAAGGTAATTCTTGTGAAAATGTAGGATTTTTGGCATTTAGCAGGCATCTGATCTCCATGAACCAAAGTTGTGGCAAGTCATGTAAGTAGTGAATGGCAGCTGTTTCCCCCCAAAAAATATCAGTGAAAATCCTATTGGATGTAAGGTAAGGGAGGAGAATGATTGGGGGTGGAAAGGAAGATATGAGTCTAAAATCTAAGATTTTGGCAATTGTGGGAGCTACTGTAATTCTTGATCACAGAGAATGGTAGTTTCCTTATGGTATCTTTTATTTCCATTTATATTGGCAGGTCTAAGATGTTGTTGAATGGACAAACCATATCTATAAGCAATAGCTGTTATGACAGTAAAATTTTATTTTGCTAAATGTCAGAAAACTCCACAATATAAGCAGAAATCAATTGTATATCTTAGCTGCTTTTTCTGGCTGACCGTGGTGATGGAGTGGGGAGTCTACTGAGCTCCGCTAATAAGTTTTATTAGGAAAAGAATTAAAGTGACAACTCAATAATTATACAATGACTACTTTGTTTTCAGATGTGAACCTTATGTACAGGCAACATCAGATAGTTGGTTTCTTGATTTCTTTTATCAGTGTTGTCAATGTAGAGAAAAGGAAGCAGGTTTTTTGAGAAGGTGGGACATACATTGTGTAAATCATAGCTGTTAGCCACTTATATTAAGACTATCATACTATCTCTGTGATGGCGAACCTTTGGCATGCATGCCACAGGTGGCACATGGAGCCATTTCTGCGAGGCGTTGCCCTATCAGCTCCAGTGCCAGCTGATTTTGACCTTGATTTTTGGCCATTTTTCACCCTCCGGAGGCTTCCCTGAGCTTCCCTGAAGCTTGGGGGGGGGAGATAAAAATGGTTCTACGGGCAACACAGAAGTCCATTCCCAAACTTCCGATTTGTGTGTTGAGCCATTTTTTGCCCTCCAGAGACTTCAGGAGGCTTCCCTGATGCTTCTGAAGTGTGAAAAATGGCCCAACACACAAACTGGAAGTCAGAAAACAGACAATTTCCAGCCTCCAGGGGGCCTCTGAGGGGGGGAGGCCATTTTCACCCTCCCCACTCCTAGAAAGTCTCTGGAGCCTGGGGAGGGCAAAAAACGGACCTACTGGGCCCACCAAAAGTCATAAAACAGACAATTTCCAGCCTTCGGAGAACCTCTGGGCAGATGGGGAAGGGCATTTTTGCCCTCCCAAGGCTCCTAGAAAGAGTCTAGAGCCTGGGGAGGGCAAAAAATGAGTCCCCCATGCCATAATGTGACAAAATTGGGGGTTGCACAGGGGTCACATGCACATGTGGGGGGGAAGGGTGCATAGAATTATGGGTGTGGTCACACACACGCACATAACCCCTTGCGCTCCCCCCGCTTTTGGTACACGATGGTAACAATAACTCACTGGATAGGCTCACTTTAAATTCATCAAAAACATATAGTTATGATATTGAAGTTATGATGTATAGTATTAGTACATATGTACTTGAATAATAATTGCATTAGATAACTGTAGGATTATATTGTAACTGTTTACATATAAAATGATATACTTCATTTTTTTGGTTGTTTTATATTTAAAAAAAAACCTTTCTATTTTTTTTCTTTTTCAAAATGCATGTATTTTTATCTTTGTGCTTTTTCTGGCACCATTTTAAAAGCACTAAAAGAATAAATTAAAAAAAAAACTGGTCAACTAAAGCCAATTCATTCTAGTCCTCTGCCAAACTCTTGGCATTTGCTACTTACAGAGTCTTCACGGCTTAGTGAAGTGAAATCCACATTATTAATATTAGATATAACTCAGACCTAGATTACTTTCTTTTTAAGAGTCCAATTTTTCTTTCATATCATTAAGGCAGACTCCTTTTCAGTTGCTCAATAATGGTTTTTCTGTGAAGCAATGATCTGGCTACTCTCTTCACAGGTAACTGAAGAATGCCAGGAAACTGTTGATTTCAAACTATCTACTGCATTTTGTCATGCTGGGAACAGAACATCCACATTTCTAAATTGTTGTCCATCATTAGAATTGTGTAGCTCCATCTGTGAAAAATCCAAGTGTAATTCCATCAAGGAATGTTTTGTAGGAAATTTAGTCAACCTCAGGAAGGGAAGAGCAATACACAAATTAAAGTTGATTTTTTTTCTGCCCTTATCTCATTTATATCAGATAGGGAAGTCAGAGATTAAAATAATACTGTCAAAGTAGTTGGGGGGCATGCAGTGAGAATTGGATTTGATCTAACTCTGCATCCACTGAGTGATTGCTAGAGTAAATTGGTTTCTCTAGGTATTCAGCTGGTTCAGCTGGTTCTGGTGTAGATACGTTTGAAGCAAGGCAAACTCTTCAGCAATCAACCATGTACTAAGAGAAACAGTCGGCAAATTTTGGGTGTCGTATATTGAAGCCAGGCTACCTTCCTCATCTGAATTAATGTCAGACTTCTTGTAGTAATCTGATCTGGAAATTGTTAACTGTTCTCTCAGAATTCTATTATTAAAGTAAACAGGACAAGAATACTGGCAAGTTTTTGACATTCAGATGAGAAATCTGGATGTAGGCAAATTAAGATAGCAAGGTTCTGGTTCTTTTTCTCATAGACTTACAATGAAAAGGGGAAGAAGCTTGTCTTGAAGAGTGCTCTACTGTCTCTTTTGAGGAAGTAGTGCATTCTACACCTGTCACTTGTTTTGAAAATGTCTATTAGACTTCCTATCAAATCATTGTCCCATTAAATCCTACTCACTGAATTATCTTACTCATAATTTCTCATGAAGACTGATGGCCCATGGCATGTGCTACTTCCCTCATCACACACAAACTTGCCCACATGCACATACTGTATATACAGTTTCATGTACAGAAGCCAACCAAGAACTATTCCAGCGACATAATTGTTTGGTGCTTCAGATCTTAGGACAAGGGGGATATTTATGAAATAGATTTTCATCACTCCATATGCACTAATAACTGACATCCCATTTAGCCTAATATTAGAGCAAGCTATAATTGTTCCATGTAACACTTAATATAATACTCTGTAGCAGTCCATGGAAGAAGATATATGGATCATACTTGCCCAATTTTGTGACTTCCAAGGATAGTTTTGATGATAGTTTTATTATATTACATGAAATAATACAATATGATTTTTAAAAGAACCCTAAAGTATATATTCTGCTTTATCACCTACTTAACAAGTGTCTAGTAATTGTATACATTTAAAACATACTATCTAAACTACAAAAAAGTATAATATAATACTGTATTATAGATTCTGGTATTCCCTAAATTAAATTCTACATAAATCATAATTGTCATCAGTACAATTTCTGTAATATTATTGTAGTTACATAAAGGATGAAATACTTGAAAAGTATTTGATTTTGTCATATTACAATACTATATTAAAACAATATTATGTTAAAAGTTGTGAGATAAACTTTTCCTTTGCTGTATTTTTCTATATTTCCCCCCGCATCCAACTCTTAATAAATGTCTTCCACCACACCAAGATATCTCTTCAATATTAAAAGTTAAATAAAAAATGAAAATATCCTAAATGCAATACAGGATATCTGTTATCTAGGCTGACCAGATATTCTTGTTCAAAACTTCTAGAGAGCACCAGATTGGGTAAGACTGGCTGATTTTCATGCATACACCTTATTAGATGTATGCAATATTAATGTTGCTGGGATTTAACATCTTTTGAATTTCTGTGTGTGCATTTGTATGTATCTACTGTAACAAAGAGATTTGTCCTGATTTACATTTGTTTAGACTATAGCAATGGTTCCAGAGAAGAGAGCAGAAAAAAGAACATTCATTATTTACCAAGAAGGCTTCCCTTTGCAGATATTATAGTCTTTTTCTCCTCCTTTTTTCATCTGTCATCTACCTTCATTTCAGTTCTTTAATTAAAAACTTTGTTATCTGCTATTTCTGAGATGTTCTTAAACTAGTGACTAAATTTCACCTGAGAACATTGTCAGTTTTTCTCTGAAAGAGAAATAATCGCTACTCTGTAAAGTAGCAAGTATTAATAAAATATGCTGGGAGAGTGAAAGAAGAGGAATAGAGTTATTCCCTAATATTAAAGCACTGGTTTAATAAGCATCTATTATTAAATGAATAAATCAATATTAATGTAATGTGATGGGTCAGATTTGCTGAAGAGGCATTGTATATTCATAGGTATGTAGTTACTCTACCTTATTAGATTAGTGCAATGTTGGTGAATTAATGTTGATGTGGGAACCATCAGGACTTAAATTTTTGAGTTTATATATGTACAATCAATCCCAAGATTTCATGGACATTACTTGATTTAAAATATTTAAAAAATGAGATGTTTGTTTAGCTGTAGTTATCTAATAATTTTATATTATATCTACAGACTGAGCGGTCCTTTAAATTATGGAATTTATTATAAACATGATAACTGAATGATGTTTTGGTTGCCTTCATGCATTGTCGGATCAATAGTTCTAAACTGTTGACAACAAAGTAATTATAAAATTGAGGTTAAAATATATTTGGAAAATAGCCTAATTTAAATCAAGTCAAGCCAAGTCAATTAAGACAAGTCCATTTTGATTTGGGATTCAATCCCAAAGCAAAACTTAAACATTGAAGTTTTGTGTCTCTCACTGACTGCCCATTGAAAATCCACAAATTAGTCTGATTTTATTTTTTTAAAACAGAATGGAATTAATTCTGAAGGCCTGCTAAATCCTGTTGAGTAAAAAACAACCCATCAGCTTAAAAATGCCTATGACTCTTCTGGGACAAAAACAGATGGCATATGTAGGCACATTGCCTTTACTTTGGGGACCAACTGCCCCATTTTATAAAAATTGGCACAGCATGTTTAAAGTTTTTTTTTACATTTCATGGGAGAGGGTTTCACTAATTACTCTTGCTTGCTTTTCAGTTTTTATAAAAACTGTAGTCTTTGCAACAACAATAACAAAAGAAAAACCATACTAGATTATCAACAATGAAAATTTTTACATACTTTACAAATCTCTATATTTATTGCATTTGGTTTGTATCCAATACCATTTGGAGCCAAAATATAATATTCAACATTGTTCCCCAATTTATTTAATGGTGATTAGTCTTATTCACATGCAAGGAATCCCAAAATACCTTGCAGAGTTACAGAATTTGTTCAAAGCTGCTCCATTTGATCTGGGATACAGCCAAGTTGAATAAGATAATGACGATGCTATCCATTCAGTCATATCCAATTCTCACTAGTCTGGGGCCCAGCTCTGTCCACCTTTTCCTATCTTGCATAGCTTTTTCCCATTGTTTTAAACTCTGACTGGTGTCAGAGCTTTGATGCTGTCTAATCACTGTGTTTTTTGCTGGCCTCATTTTTTTTTTCACACTGACCATTCTGAGCATAATAGCCTTGTCCAGTGATGGCATGACAAAATCTGTAAGGTAGAATTTTGTGATTTTGCTTTCCAATGATGTGTGTGGTTTTATATGTTCCAGTACTCTTGCTGTGCAAGGAACGCACAAAAGTCTTCTCCAACCACCAATATTACAAACAACTAGAAGAGGAGCACATGAAGGAGTGCACACCAGTTTGCACAAGTTAAAAGGATTCAAACACTGCTCATAAAAGTTGATTAGCTAAATCTTCATCTTGCTAGAGAAGGCACACTCAGCATTAAAACACTATCTATTGTAGTTCCTGCATTTTCTCAACAGTAATTTATAGCTGTTGAAATACTGTTGTTTTTTTTAATTTTAGTAGTTTACAATTTCTAGCCAATGCACTATATATGAAGATGTAAGGAATTCAACCAGCTACTTTCTGGAAGAAACATGGTAATTCTCAGCTAGAGACTTCCTTCTCATTTTGTTGTGTGCCTTTCTGAATATGTGGCAGCTGCTCATTTCCATCTGATGTTATTCAGAAACACTTAACTCACCAGCTGTGCCCAATATTTATATGCTCCAAAAATGTTTCCCATTTGCAATCAGCAAATGGACTTGAGCATATATGGCCTGACAGTAAAGACGTAATCTCAGTTTTGAAGCATGCAATAGTAATAGGGGAACGATCACAACAGTACAGTTTTAAAACTACGTTGGAAAAGAAAACTGACACCTTCTGAAACTAAAATTTCTTTTTAACTCGCACAGCTGTTACAGGTAATGGCAACATGAGTGGCATTGCTGTGCTTTATAATGAGCTGAATGTAAAGGTGACGTTATTTTGCTTTTTCTATGGCTTTTATCTACCTATCAATGTCCAGGTCTTCTTGACAGTTTGGTGTATACAGTAAGACTACTCAGTGCTACATTTATTGTGGTTTCATTATTATTATTATTATTATTATTATTATTATTATTATATAATTTTGTTTCAGGGTAATTTGAGCAAATATGCAGGGAAGGTTTTATAGATGGCATTCTCGACTTCCAATGTTATTGAGTGGTTTCCTTATTTTAGCTTTAGTTTTCAGGGACTGTGGCAGATCAGATGAAAATATTTTTATTCAAACCTCAAGGATGGAATGCAAACTAGACTATAGATCCAATTTATAATTTGACTCTTTTATATATATTTGGGTTATGCTGCAGCACACATAGCACTGAATTTGTACTTGTATGTGTTATTTCCTTCAAAGGTATGATAAGTAGCACATAGTATTAGGATAGACAGAAATATTTGCCTACAGTGCTTTAAAATCCAAAACTTAAGTTGCATTGCCCTTTATTTCTTTTATCTTCTTTATTGCCAAATAAATTCTTGATAAATTTATCACCAGATGTAAAAGATACTTTTTTAAAAAATCTGGATGTGTCTTGATCTCCAGAGCACTTAAGAAATAGTGATCCTATCACTGTTCTAATTCCTTATTCTCTGCCCCTTTCTTGCATGCTGAACATTTGATGCCACTGATGTCCTTGAAGCAACACACACATGTGTTGTGTGTTGCAAAAAAAAAAGTAGCCTTATGGACAATGACATCAACCTGTATCAGAAGAAGGTGAGCATTTGTTTTGCTGTGGTGGAGGAAGAGCAGACTAATCTCTGCTGAACATCAGTAAGACTTCCAGATCTAAACATTTGATTTGGATTTTGACAGAGACAAAGTCAAACAGAGATCAGATCTGAATTGAATTATAAAGGTCAAATTAGATTTGATAATGTTAATGTAGACTTTTCTCTAATTCAGAACTGCATACTGGTGAAAGATTTGCATAGACTTCAGATAGGTGAAAAACATTACTTTCTATTGTCCTAGCACAGTGTTTCTCAACCTTGGTGACTTTAAGTCCTGTGGACTTCAATTCCCATAATTCCCCAGCCAGCTGGCTGGGGGATTCTAGGAGTTGAAGTCCACAGAAAGTAAAGTCACCAAGGTTGAGAAACACCTAGCAAAAGCATGTAGCAACTGAACAAATTAAAATAAAATAGAGCAAAGTTAGACAGTGCTGGTTGCATATAAACAGACATAAGCAGATTATAGATAAACAAAGAGCAGCACTAAACTACATCTACATATGAAATAACATTAGATTACTACGTCTTCCTTTATACTTGATTACTTAAATGATGAGGAATGTGTTCACACATGTGAAAATCACAGTCTCTTTTAATCAGAATGCAGCACCTGTTTTATGGGCCTTTGCCCTAAAAAACACTGAGAATGAAGTGAGCCTTTTGATAAATGTCCATATTTGTTTCACAATAAACACAATAAAAAGGCACCATTGAATGAAACAAAGAACACAAAGAGACAATCAAAATACAAGTTGAAAGCATGTTGATTTATTTACTCATTTGATTTATATAGTTTTCTAAATAAAAACTTAGGGAAACAAAGACTTCTGAAGTTCTATCTCAGCATCCATGCTTTCTTGAATTTAAAAGTTCCTGAGGAAATCTTTTTGTCAAAGGCCAAAGAAGAATTGAAATGCTGTGATGCCTCTTTAGTCTTTTGCCTTTACCTATGTCAGGGGTGTCAAACTCAAGTTGTCATGTTGTTGTCACATGGTGTATCTTGACTTCCCCCCCTTTGCTAAAATGGAGGTGGGGATGGTCAGCACATGACGCATCCGGGTCGCAGGCTGTGAGTTTGACACCCCTGCCCTACATGCTGTAGCACTACTCCTCTCTATCCTGTTTTTGAATTTAGCAACCCTTCGTGAATAATTTAAGCACTGCCTATTTCTTTTAAATGGATTAAAAGTTCTCTCTTTTAAATGTCTGCCCATGTGGACTCTGTTATCAAATGTACTGGAGTAAGGCAATAATATGTAGGCTGGTGTAGAGTACATAAGCATAGTAATTGATGTTCCATTGGGAAACACAGCCATCTTTCTAGATTTGGATTTATTTACAGCACTCCAGTTCATAATATGAGTACAGCTCATGGCAGGTATGCAAGTACCACTTCACCAATGATTATGTAAGAGGTATATTGGTAGTAATTTTACATTGTATCTTCCATGTGGCCTAGGAATGCCTTAGAGAATAGCCTTGAGCATCTGTGTTAAGCCCTTGAACAAATCCTTTCAACAGTTAGTAATTATCTGATTACTATTCCTTTACTGCAGCACACTGTCAATTACATGGCAAATTTTCTATAATGGCATGGAGATCATACAGTTTTCCACAATCTCTGACGATTCTGTTCTAAAATATTAAATATTCATTCTACATGCTTCATTCGTTATTGGCCAATTCTTCTTTAATGTATGTATGTTTCATCACATTTCATACTCCAGTTCAGCCACTTGTCAATGTCCAGGCATTATGTTCATATCATAAGGAGGTCATGGAACAGATATAAGCATCCAATAATATGACCTTACCAGCAATAATTTCTCTCCTTTAAAAAATAATATGCATATTTAGCTTCCCTTTGTGTTTATCTATGAAAACGTACAGCATGGAAAATTTTTTGCAAATGTTTGAGTCAGTCAAGTTTTATCAGTTATTCCCTGGCTTTATTTAGTCATTAACAAAACTTGAGATTTTATATGATACAGTGTTACACAAAATCAGTTTTCATAGAATTGTCAGTGTAGAAATGTATTAGACCAGGTGTGTCAAACTCGCAGCCTGCGACCTGGATGCATCATGTGCTGGACACACCCACACCTGGTTTAGTGAAGAAGAAAAAAGTCACAATACGCCATGTGATGACGCTGTGATGATGTGAGTTTGACACCCCTGTATTATACTATGTTTGAAATCGTGTTTCCCCAAAAATAAGATAGGGTCTTATTTTCAGGGAGGTCTTATTATATTTGAGGTTCAGGAGGCGTCGAGTGTAGTCACCTCAGGCTGCTGCTGTGTTGCAATATTTTAGGAGGGGAATTATTTTGGGACGGGAGGCTTATTTTAGTGCATGTGCTTAAAAGTCTGATTGAGCTTATTATCCGGGGAGGTCTTATTTTGGGAGGAAATAAGGTAGGGGGCCATCTGCTTAAGACCTTGCAATGAAGCACAAATGAAGCAAGCAGACCCATTATCACATAGCTCAAACAGTCAAACTCATGCTTACCTAGATATCCACTAAAACCATTATCATTTCCCTGTATAATGTAGACAAGCCATGTTTTTACATTTTTTCAAGACTTAAAACTTCTGGTTAGCTCTTCAAATACATTTTTGATACTGGTTTTAGTTATTGGGAAGGAGTAAGAATGGTACATGACTTTTCTAGTGCTGAATTTCTATCCTGAAAAGTAGTACGGTAGGTATGCTAAATATTAGACAGGCAAAACCTGGGTTCCAAACTTATCCATAATTAGTGGTTGACATCAGTATGTAGTTCCAGCTCCTTATTCATAAAATGCAATTAAATAATGCTATCTTTTTAGCTTGTGTTTGTGTTGTTTTGTTGTTACTGTTCCTGGAATGAAAACAAAAGACTATAAAGTGCTTTAAATGTTAAAAAAAAATTCTACAAATAAAACATTGTTTTAAAAGGAACGTTTAATGAATTACATTGTCCCTTCTGCTGTTGATATTAATGTAGGTTACTGTGCAAACACCAAGGAGGGAGGAACTTGGATAACATTTCATTGTTAGCCAGATATATTTGGCAAAAACTAATTTTCTCTTTTGAAAACAGCTTGGACATCTGCCTTTGCTGCCTATAGGCAGAAGAGGTCTTGGCCAGCAGCTATGAAAGAATTAAGTGAGCACCCGTGTAAATCATCCTCCAAATCGTGAGGCACTATTCTTTCTTTCTAACCTCAGGCCTCAAACACAAAGACACTATTGCAAAATTGCTTGGAGAGATATGATTGCAAATCATTTCCTTTGTCCCATAAATCTTGAAAGCACAGCATGCCGCCAATTACCTTTGCTTAAAGAAACCATGAATTCAAACTGGCACATGCTGATTTTCACATAAGTTTTCATTGCCCATTATTCATTGCTAGCTATAGTCATCATATATACATACACATATGAATATGCTTTTATACAGATGCCTACTATTATTTACAAAGACTCAATAGTAACTTGATAAAGATAGTTCATGCATCATACTAAGGCTTGGCTCATTTTGAACATTGTTTGCTGTGAAACTACAGTGGGATGATACATAATTCTTTAATGGTTAAGGCACAGGCTAAAAACTAAGAGACTATGAGTTCTAGTACTGGCTTAGGCATGAAGCCAGCTGAATAAATTTGAACCAGACCCATTCTCTTAGCATTGGAAAGCAGGCAGCAGCAAACCACTTCCAAATAACCTTTGCCAAGAAAACCCCAAGGACTTGTGCAGGCTGTTACCAGGAATAAAAACTCAAAGGCACAAAAACAAAAATAAAAACCTGTCCTATCAACCTTGATATTTGAGATCCTAAATCCTACTGGGCAAAGCAAAATAAACTACAATTTAACTTGGTGTATTTGGGCTAATGAATCGATCTGGTGTAGTAGTTAAGGCTCAACTATAGGATGGGGCAATGGTAAGCTATTTCCAAAATCTGGACAAAGTCAAACAAAGTGCAGGGACTTATCCAGACAATTGCCAAAAGTCAAAACTGACGCACCACTTCCCTATCAAAAACAAAAACAAAATATTTGAGTTGCTGTATCCTATACCTACCAGACACAATGATTTCAGTCAAACATTTGAAATATTGAAAAGTTTGGACAGATTAAAAAGTAAAATAATTGCCTTAACATTTGCAGACAAAATCTGAATGGATCTCAAGTTGAGGTGTGAGCTCAAGTTTGAAACAATCCTGTTGTGTGGAAATGCAATAGCACATGACAATAGACTATTGGTACTTTATCAGACCCAGCTAGACGTGATGTAGTGGACAGTGTTTCTTTTAGATTCAACACAAGACACAGATACTTTGAATAGATTGTAATATTTACATAAATAAATATTTCTAATAACCAGCACAGACATTCTGCCTTTTATAAAGTTTCCATTGTTTAAACAACCATAAATATAGGTTTTATTTTTCTCTGTCACAGTCATTCATGACTATGACATGAAAAGCAATTGTGAGAATGGGAGACAAAAACTGACCTTGTCTGACTCAACTCAAATCTTTCCATCCTAGCCCTTCTATCTATTGGGAAACCAAAATGTATTGGAAATTAACCATAACATTTACAACAGGATGATGGAAAGGAATTATTGGAATGTGGTGGTGAGAGCATAGACATCAAAACAATCCCCAATTTGTGATGAATATATTCACAAAAAAGTCTTCTTTTAAAAGTCCTTAGTGACTTATAGTGCATTTTCAAAAACCTATCCACCTGTTAAATATGCAGCAGAGATTGCATAAAAGTTCATTTTCACTTGTATTTTTTTTTTACTTGCCTGCTTTTTATCAAGTATCTTCTTATTTTTCAAAATGGAAAAAGTGAACATCAGGTGCTTGCATCATTGCAAGTCTGAAAATCTCCTATGACAAATGGCTTTTATCTGTAGAGATGGATTTTCCAAAATGTTTAAGATGCTATGATAGAAATGTTGTCTGTTGGTACGCACATTCATCTCATCATTCCTCAGGTTGCATATCTCTTCCCCAAAGAGTCATTCATTTGCATTACCATATCTCTGACATGCTCAATCTGTTGATAGATGAATTGTATTTCTGTTTAACGTAGACCACGGTGTCAAACTCAATTGCATCACCTGACATGTATTGTGACATTTTTTGCCTTTGCAGAGCTGGGTTTGGCATGGCCTGCACATGACACAACTGGCCCATGGGCTGCCAGTTTGACAGGCCTGAATTAGGCTAATTTATTTTTTAATTGGGAGCTAGTTTAGTATAATAAATAAAGGCTCCACGCTAAAAATTGGGAGTCCCTGAATTCTGGTCCTGCCTTAGGAATGAGGCTCAGTGGGTAATATTGGCCCACCTAGCCTCATTCTTACTCAATGTTAGGAAGAAGGCAATGACTCACATCTAAAAATGTTGCCTAAAAAGCGGTATTGGACTGTGCCAATGGTTAGCAGGCTTAAGACTGATTTGAAAAAGAAAAAGAAAACCTTAAATTTGCATCTAAAGTGTAGGTTTATATCAATAATGAACATTCTACAAATGGCAGTGATATATTTTCCCCTTTTTAGGGATGTGAAAGGGACAAAACTTGGGTCTTTCTGAAATTATTAATTACTGGTTATTAGTCCACTATGCTTTAAGGTGTCTTCTAAAACATATTTGCTAAGTATTGGCTAGACTTCATGACTTTAATGTCTCAAAATACTGCTTAAACAGTTGTACGTAATACAGGTAATCCTTAACTTCTATCCACAGTCAGGACAAGAATTTCCAGTTGTAAGCAAGGTGGTTGTTAAATGAGTTGTGATCAATTTATGACTTTTGTCATGCTTGTTAAGTGAATCACTTCAGTTGTTACATGAATCATATCATTTTGGAATATTGATGGCCACTATTTTGAGTTGACTTCCACTGTTGTCATTGAATTCTTGAGCATTCACAGATTCATGGAATTGACTTATAGACTTTTCTGTAGTCAATCCAGGCTGTATTCAGATTGGTCTGTCTAGACCTTGAGTAACTTGATAACTGTTCTATGAACAATGTGTGTTTGAACATCTGGTATTGTTCTCAATGCCCTTCTGAGTTGTGCTCATGTACTGACCATATGATGCTATAGCTTGGTAGCTCTGATAGGGAGGAAGGTTACCCTGACGGTTGGATGTTGATGTTACCTTCTAATTATCTTTTATTAGCACTGTCCTTCTTTGTATTAGCCAAACTCAATGGGAGGTGTTAGGTAATCTCCCCGTTGGGAGAGCGAGTACGTTCAGAGAAGCGTTGTGAGAGTTGTGTTTGAGAACACACAAACCAGCATACAGAGACACTGTAGTTTAAATAGGCTTTTACTTTCTGGAAATAGAGGTATCAGAGTCCATCAAACAAGTCATACACGAATAAGACAGTCAGTCATCAACGTCTTTCAGTTAAGGGATAATCCTAATAACATAGTCCAGTATCATATAATCAGTTCAGTACTCAAAGTTTGCTAGCAGTTGCAAAATGTACAATAGCTCACCGCACTTTCTAACAGCCAGCTTCCAAAACACTCAAATCAGATCAGATCAGATCAGCATCTAACGAACAGAGAGCTAACAGTCATTCTGGCTCCCTCTTATGGCCGATTGAGGAAAACAGCAACCAGTCACATTTTACAGTATGATTTAAAGAAACAGGTATAGCATTGTTACATGATTTATATATTGCCAACCCAACTGTTAGATTATATTACTAACAGGAGGCTACCACAAGCAGCTGACTCATTTATGCTGCTACACTTTTATGCACTGCTGTTAGTTTTTTTAGTCAGCAGTGAGGATCATATCTGGACCAGATGCTATCCAGCTCTCCATGTTCCTAACCTGCTGTTGGATGTCCACTACTATGATAATGCCTGGTTCCTTTTTCTGAGAGATTCATTTGGTTTGTCCTCAGGCCCTGCAATCAGTTTGAACTGGTGTAAATGTATCTTCTCTTTTTGGGATATATTTTTCTAATACTGTTCAGTTTCTGCTGTTGATTGTCCTGGTGTTACTGTGTTTTACTCCACTACAGTTGTAGTTACTCCACTACAGTTGAAAGTAGCTCTTAGATAGTTCTTTGGAGAACAGAGCCTTTATCTTCTTGGCCTCTGCTTTGCTAATATATTTCCTTAGCTTGGTAATCAGCGCAGCAAACCTTTGTGTAACAATTTCTAGGACTTCAAATTGATTCAAATTCCTGTATTTTTTCAGTAGTCAACTCTTATAATTAATTTTCACACCTTCTTGTAATTACACTGATTTATTTATTATTTATTCATTAGATGTATTTGCTATCCATCTCCCCTTGAGACAATTCTGGGTCTTACAACATTCAAATCTATGAAACCATAAAATATAAATATTTCTAAAGAAAATAACGTAGAATTATAATCAAGAGCAAATTACAGCTTAAACATGGGAGGGAGGGGAGGGAGGAGCAGGATGCATGGGGAGGGGGGTGTTGTATTTTCTTTTAATTTATCAACCACTTCCAGTGTGATACTCCCCCATTGGGGACCCAAGCCAATTGGAAGAGCCATGTACTAAGGTCCTTACAAAAGATCAGAAGGGTAGGAGCAGATCTCACATCAGGGAGGAGGGGGAGATTTTCCAAAGAGCAGATGGCAGAAAAGGTTCTCCTGGGCATCACCAGCTGAAACTCCTTGACTGGGGTACTATAGTATGCTTGTTCTGCTGGCACAAGTGGGGCTGGCCAGTCCATTGAGGTAATATGGTTTCTCATATAACCTGGAACTGTCATGCATGGCTTTAAAGATGATAATCAACACATTGAATTGCACCAGAAACAAAACGTCAGCCAGTGCAGCTTGTGGATCAGTGGTGTTACATGGGCGATTCTAGAGGCACCAAGAACTGCAACCACTACTATACTCTGCATCAGTTGCAGCTTCTGAATATTCTTCAAGGTAATGCCAATGTGTTGACTTTTTGGGCAGCTGCTGCACACTGCTGGCTCATATTTAAATGGTTGTACACTAGGATTCCAAGATCCCTCTCACAGTTACTACTATTGAGTAAGGTACCACCTATACTGTACCTGTGCATTTTGTTTTTCTTGCCTAAATGTAGAACTTTTTTCACCATTGAATTTCATTTTGTTAGATAGTGCCCAATGTTCAAGTTTGTCAAGATCCTTCTTTATCTTAAGCCTATCTTCTGGAGTGTTGGCTATTCCTGCCATCTTGGTGTCATTTGCAAATTTGATGAGTTCCCCATTTATCTCCTCATCCAGATCATTGATGAAGATGTTGAAGAGTAATGGGCCTAAAACAGAGCCTTGGGATACTCCTCTGCATACCTCCCTCCATTTAGATACCTCCCTCCATGTAGATGTACATGGACTACTGTACCTAGTTTTTCCATAATTTTATGCTTCATCTCAGCTGCTATGTCTTATAATGGAAGGGTAACAGGTCTGTTCCAGCTTCAGGTATTGGCTGCACTTACAGTTGTTCTTCTAGGTCTTCTTGAGTCTGTGTTGTAATGTATAGTTGGTCTATCTCAAGTGGTGAGAGCAGCTTCATCCTCATTATGTTGAGGCATTGAGTAACTTGCTGTTTCTCAATCAGTGTGGATATAGGTCTTTCGTTCATTTATGGCGCAGTCATACATTTCATATATGGTCTTTTGTTAGGTCTACTGTTGTACTAGCATTCAATCAATTCCAGGTTCCATTATCTTGTCCATGTATGATTTGTTCCAGTGGCTCACTTATTGTCTGATTGTCTTGGTTCCTAAACATCTGATATGAACCTTGTTAATCTAGATAACACCTGAGCTGGCATGATTCTCCTAGTTTGTGTCACTCTCACATTTGACACAATTAGATGTGATGCAATGTGCATCTGCAGGATCAGAGCGGGATAATTTTGGCAACACAGCTTTCTCAAAGAAAGGCCTAGGTTAAAAGACTGTGCAGTCCTGAACTGGATGGAAAAAGTGAAAAAAAAAAAGAGGTTCCAGGTAGCCACACCACAGAAACAGGATATATCTTATATGTAGGAAAGTTATAGTTTAGTTTGGAAAGATTCTGTCCAAATAAAGCAAATAAAGAACTTCATATATTTTGGACCTGATAGTAGCTAAAGCATTACATTTTTTTCCCCCAAGAATCCATACTGGTAAGGTAGATACCAGCTGGGATTCGAATTCTCATCTCCCATATCAAAAGCAGTGCTCAAACTACTATGCTATTTAGGTAATTTTTCCCTATTATCACACTTTCATTTGACTCTTACTCAACTGATAAAACTATTATAAAATCTGGTTATTTAGTTTCTCATATAAAAATAAAATACATAATGCATATAATTTCTTTAGGAGAGGTGGTCTTTTGCTATCCTTTCCAATATTGTCACTCACTGCAATTACTTTTAGAGCTATGTTGTCCCAAAGCCTACAGTAAGGTTACAGTGAGTTCAAGATGCTCCATTTATCTTTTGCAACAAAGAAGTAGTATCAGGAGACATCCTCAGTCTCTGAAAAATTATGTCAGCAGTTCTATTTGTTCTCACAATAGCATCAGAGGTTGATCAAATATATCAGTGTATCAATGATATATTTGTTCGCTTATCGAACCTGCAGGAGACTTAAGGGAACTGGAGCATTAGAAATTGAATACTCATGTTCATTCGACCTTTAAATCTTCCAGTGGGCTGCCTTTTGGTTTATGTCCAAAATGGTGAATCTTACTCTTTCTTGCTTTCTTATCCCCACCCATTAAACTGATAAAATTTCTAGAGCCTAGAAGAGTAAGGTAGAATGAAAAAAAAACCCTTCCTGCACTCTGCTGCTTAGTTTATTGCAGCATTGGAATTATATTAATACGATAATGAAAAAATAATAGAGTCAAAAAGAGAATGTGGGAAAGGGTAAGAAGTAGGGAGATAATGAATCCAGTATTTCAATGCATAATCTGCACACCAACTTGACCTTGTTGCCAACTCCCAGTAGTAGAGTTTGGAATGTTTGAATCTGGCTTAAGAAACAGATAGGAGTAGTATGGGAGATGGTATGATGAACTACAGTGAAGATGTAGTTTCTCAAAAAGGAGGAAGCACATTCAAAGGAGGTGTAAGACAAGACAAAACAGTCTGGATCTGAAAAAGAAATTTAGGATAGCCTGTAGAATTTCCTAGGGCAGGGGTCGGCAACCTTGAACACTCAAAGAGCCACAAAGGTCCTAACCGGAAGCCCTCCTTTCAATTCTGGACTTGACTGGAAGTTCAGTCCCTCCACCATAGTGTCTCCTCCTAGTGCAGCATCCTTTTTCCTCTATCTGTACTAACTGAAAGCCCTATCAACTATGGAGCCAAAAGGCAACAAGGAACTGCAGCAGAGAGATGAAAGAGCCACATGCGGCTCCAGAGCCACAGGTTGCTGACCCGGGGCCCAGGGTATATCTGCTATGTTTAGAAGAGTATAAGTTTAGTACAAAATTTTGTCCATATCATGGAAGCAAATAGATAACTGGCTCAATTATTCTATGTCATTCTTGAGCTGGGGGTGGACTAACTGATGAGCAGCTTAGGCTGCATGTAGAATTGCCCTTAATGAAAAAGACAAAGTATTCAAAGAAATACTTTTGACAAATTAATTACAAGTGTGCCTATTAATAGAAGACATACATAAATTCCATATGAATGAAAATAGGCACAATGAAATAATGCAAATATCTGCCATGATAACCAAAAATTGGAGAAGTTTATAAATTTACATATTCACATATATTAGACATTTATATATTCAGTCCATGTTAACTTTATCAAAAGAAAAATCTTTTATTTTTTATAAAATTATATGTATATAAATAACTATGTATATATATACACACAGTTATAGTTATAGTTATAGTTATAGTTATAGTTATAGTTATAGTTATAGTTATAGTTATAGTTATAGTTATAGTTATAGTTATAGTTATAGTTATAGTTATAGTTATAGTTATAGTTATAGTTATAGTTATAGTTAGTTATAGTTATAGTTATAAATATACTATAAATAAATTTAGTTTCTTTTGAATAAAGACTTTGTGGGTAGTAGTTTCAGTATCATTCTATTTTTGTTTAAGATTTAAAATAATTGGAGAATGTTATAAAATACTTCATTTACTGCATCTTCTGGTAAATTTTGCACTTGTTATTTTCCATAAAAGCCAGATTGATTCTATAAGACATTTCAAACAACAGAGTAAGACCTCACCCATCCTCATCTTTCTGTTCCCTTTCAAAGAGAAAATTAGATCAAAGGAGGGTTTTTTCCACCCATTTTGTGTTTCAGAGTTAGACTTGCCAGGATTAATAGGCCTCAATTTTTCTGAAATATTAAAATTTGCATTCCATTGTCAAGGCAATAAATCTTTTTTTCAAGAAGATTGTTCTGCTGTGGGAATGACCAAGTGATTACTGACCACAATTATGCAATTATGCCTTTGAAATAATATTGTTTCATCTAGCAGATTTTTTTTCTTACATAAAAATATCAAAACGCTCTTGCAAGCCAAAGGATTAATAATACATCTACACAAGACTGTTTCAGTTAATAATTAAACTTTATTGAAGCTTAGTACTTTTGTGAATTTTATAAAGCTACTTGATGCTAATATATGCTAATACTGTAGCTGTTAACACATTTAGGATTTTTAATAAAATAATTGATTTTTCTCTTAAATAACTTTTGAAAATATGGCATAGTATAATATGAAAGAATATAACGATGCTTCTTAAATGTTACGGCTGCAGGCGTAGACCGTGTAACTGGAGAAATGCTTAACAAATAATATTTTCAACATTTACATGACTGAAAATATTTAAATGAATGGGATTTATTCATTAAATAAGCTTGAGAAGATGTTTGACAGAACTTCCATTCAAAGTGGACAAGAGGTGACAATAAGCAAAATTTTGAAAATGTAAATGTAATTGCTATTACAGCATTCCTGACGCATATATTTCTAATTTCTGATTGAATATATGCAATGAAAGAGAAGATTCTCTCTCCCTTAGAATTTGTGCTACTGCCAGACTGCTTTTACTACTAGGAATATTAAAATCTAAGAATAACAGACAACAGATCATTTGAATAAACAAGGAATGGAGGCTATGCCTTTGCTTCTAGCTAATTGTGCTTCCATGTGGGATCCTTGAAAATGTATGTTAGAAATAAGGTGATAGACTTGAGACTTTATTTTGTCCTTGGGAATTGATTTTAAGGCACTTTATACTCCGAAAACAAATGATAATGTGCATCAAACTCTTTAACAATGCAAATGTGAATGTGTTTATTTAGATGGGAGTCCCATTCTGTTACAGGTGATTATGCAAAGAAGATACTTTAAACTTGCAGTTAGAATGTAAGCCATATTCTGTAGAGGTCCTAAAGCATTGTGATATGCAAGTGTAATGGAAGAGTTGGTTAAAAAATATTCAGCATAGTGAGATTTATAAAATAAGTTGCCATATTGTGAATGCAATGTAGGGAGCATTATTTTTTATGACCAGAACACTGTAAAACATTTATGTGATCTGGTCAGAACATAGCCTTCTCTCAATGTTCTCATGGAGAACATTTAGAGTGTGTCTGTTTGTTCCAAATTTGAAATACAATACAATTTTGCATGTTATTAAAATATTATTTGAAAATTTATGTTAGGATAACTTTAATGAACAAGTTTTGATGAAAATATCATGGTGTGAGGTAAGGTGTAATTCGCTTTTTTAAAAAATATCAAGACTTTAAATTTCTCCTTAACCTATAAGAAAAGAACCTGATTTTGAAACAATCAGATGGGAGAAAAGCAAAATTAGCATTACCACATACTTTTTGTGAAGTAACACAACTTACAATTTTGAAGATTTTAAATTGTCTACATGAATTATTTTATTCTTCCTTATTCCACTCCAAAACATATTTTTACCTCAAGACATAATACTAAAAATCTGCCTGCCACATAAAGATAGGTATACGTTGAAAATACTTAATATTGTTCTAGCTCTGGTGACCAAGAAGTTATATTTCTTGATAAAATATTGTATTGGAAGCTAATAAATGTCATTCAGTGGTGTTAGGAGGAGCATAAGGATTGTAAAGGAATAACTTTAAAATAATATTTTCCAAGGGAATGCCTCAGAAATCAGATAAAAACCAGTCTTTATTTAGGTAGGACAAAGATTTGGAAAAGTAACAATGTCTGTCACGCCTAAGTACAATAAGCATTAAAGCTTATCTCTCTGTGATTTCTTAGAGTCCATTAATATTGCATGTGCATACAAACAAACTATTCATAGTTAATATCAGCTAAGACATATACCCAAAGGATTTTAATAATTACATTTGCTTTTCATAAGCCTCCAGGATGCTAGAATGTATGAGCTTCCAAATGTGCAATTGATGGGGGTGAGCTTGTGCAGGCATTCAGTTTATAGGATATTAATCATACATCTCAAGAACTTGGTAGCATATGATTAATTAGAGGTCAGAACTCAGTAAAAAACTTTTGATTTAACAAATTTTCTTTTGGTTCACTGCATTTATTTGCAACATTAACTCCAGATCTCGCCATTTAATCTCACTTTAAAAAAAACCTCTTAATCTAAGAATGTTTACAGGATCAATAATATTAAAATAGCATTCTTCAAATTGAAATAATATAAATAATCAGTTCAAGGTGAATCAATAAAGTAAGCTTACATACCTTGACAGTTGTCCATAATCATATTGGACTATACTGGACTATTATACCCTCAGAACAGTGTGCTTTTGTAGGTATCTAAAAGCTTAAATTATAGAATAATTTGGCTGCTAGATGCTTATGGGGCTTGGCATTCATAATATTTCACAGCAATATTACAAGCATTGCACAGGTTATCTATTTGCCATAAACAGAATGAAATGGGAACTAACTAACATAATGGAACGGGGAAAATATTTATTAGTTTATTTATTAACCCAAAGTATATAACTATCCAATTCACATACAGATGACTCTGGGCATACAATATTATAATACTGTAATACAGTGGTGAAATGCATTTTTTTTTTACTACCGGTTGTGTAGACGTGGCTTGGAGAGCCTGGCATGGCTTGGTGGGCATGGCAGGGGAAGGATACTGCAAAATCTCCATTCGCATCCCACTCTGGAGCCAGTCAGAAGTGGTATTTGCCAGTTCTACGAACTACTCAAAATTTCCACTACTGGTTCTCTGGAACCTGTCAGAACCTGTTGAATTTCACCCTTGCTGTAATACAATATTACAACATTTAAAAATCCATCATATTGTTGTATATGTTTGAAGGGAAAGACGCAGGAGCCATGGAATCAGAGAGTAAGATGTTTATTGCGAGATGACAGCGATTCAAAACGTCCCTGCAACTGTCAGGGTATTTATACTCGAGCCCAAAGCAACTGTCAAATGACCAGCCAATCAGAGAGCTGGTAACAGGGAACATTTGCATATATAACACTCCTTCCCCCCAGTTATTTGCATACTCAACACTCCTCTAACATTTGCATATATAACACTCCTTCCCCCCCAGTTATTTGCTTTGTGTGTTATTTATTTGCATTTTTTTGTGTGTGTTGTCCATGTTCACATTTACAATTCACTCCTTCCCCCCAGTTATTTGCATATTCATCCTCTGCGCATGCTTGGCAAGACCTTAGGGAAGATTTTTTCGGTCAAGGAGGCTGGAGAACGTACATGGAGGGAAACTCAAAGAAGTCCAAGCCTGTTGGTAACTTGAAATTGCGGGTTCTGCGGGTAGGGTTTGCTGCGAGCAGGACTAGCGTTTTGGTTGTGTAGGAAGGTGATTTGAGAGCGGAGACGGCAATTTGGGAGCGTTTGAGAGTGGAGACAGCACTTTGAGAGTGTTAGAGAGCGGCGTTGGAAATCCTGGCTCATTCGGAAGGCAGCAGGCAGGCTTATGAGCGGCTAGAGGGGTTCTGTGCAGCAGGCAGGCTTCCGAGCAGCTAGAGGCTTATGAGCGGCTAGAGTTGCTAGAGTTGCTCTTTGAGAGGCAGGCAACTTAGGAAAAGGCCCTGGTGGAGCAGCGGTTTCTGAGCGGAGCTGGTAGTTTGAGAGCGGAGCTGGCCCTGGAGGCGGCAGCGTGGAAGTTCCTGGGCAGGCAGGTGGCCTTGGGAGGCAGGCAGCCTTGTAATGCAGGTGGAGCAGCAGAGGCTCCAGGCAGCAGCAGCTGCAGACAGTTTGTATTAGGCAGATAGAAAGCCATGAGGAGACGGATGGCAGCAGCGGCTGCAGACAGGCAGGCAGTTCCAGCCGAGGTTGGCCTTCGCGGTCTTTGGCTCGTCCTTGGAGTTGGCGTGGCTCGTCCTTCAAGTTGGCATAGATGGCTCATCCTTGGAGTTGGCGTGGCTCGTCCTTCAAGTTGACATAGATGGAAGGCTTCACGGTGGCTACTGCTGCTGCTGAGTGCATGCTGGCCATTGGTTCTCTGTTGTGGCTTTTTCTTCGTTGTTGTTTTCCAGGCTCTGCGGGAATCACATATCCCATCCTCGTCGCCAGTGTTGTATATGTTGTATATGTTTGAAGGGAAAGACGCAGGAGCCATGGAATCAGAGAGTAAGATGTTTATTGCGAGATGACAGCTATTCAAAATGTCCCTGCAACTGTCAGGGTATTTATACTCGAGCCCAAAGCAACTGTCAAATGACCAGCCAATCAGAGAGCTGGTAACATGGAACATTTGCATATATAACACTCCTTCCCCCCAGTTATTTGCATACTCAACACTCCTCTAACATTTGCATATATAACACATATAATAAAAACCAATAACATCCCCTATCCTACCTGGTAGCAACAACGCAATCAAATCAGTCATTTGATTGGCTCTGTCTCACATTGTGGTCCACATGCCTGTTGACATTTTTAAGGCCTTTTGGAAGAACAAGATGGGAGCCAACCATTCCATGAAGTGAAGAAGATTCTATAAGAAATATATGATTAGACTCTCGCAGTTTTTAGTATTATTTGCTAAATATTCCCGCCCCACACAAGGGAAAGTAAATTATTTACATGGCATCTCTATGATTCTGAATATTCTAACTTTAGATCTTCCATGTAACAATCATCTCTTTTCATCAATTGCTTACATTCATCACTCACTTCTGTTGTATTGTGCTTTTTGAGATAACAGAAGAACCAGTACAAGTTTTCCTTTATCCCACATAGAGCCAAGGTGGCGCAGTGGTTAGAGTGCAGTACTGCAGCCACTTCAGCTGACTGTTAGCTGCAGTTCGGCGGTTCAAATCTCACCGGCTCAGGGTTGACTCAGCCTTCCATCCTTCCGAGATGGGTAAAATGAGGACCCAGACTGTGGGGGCAATATGCTGACTCCGTAAACCGCTTAGAGAGGGCTGAAAGCCCTATGAAGCGGTATATAAGTCTAACTGCTATTGCTATTACATGCATTGTTCAGAAAGTTTACAAACTTCTTGGCTTGCTAGGGATCATTTTTGTGATATATGCATAACTGGATACATATAGCCAGATAAACATATTATTTTATGTTTGTTTAATTGCCAAACTGAATATTTTGACATTCTATGTAACACAAGCATGAACTTTTCCCTAACTTTGATGTTCTAAATTGCAATGCCCAATGTTTTAATGTTTTAAAATTTTAACTGTTTTATTCTGTTATTTATAGCATTGTAAGCTGACAGAGTCACTCAACAGTGAGATGGATTGCATACAACTTTAATAAATAAATACATTCATCCAAGTCTACAAATCTTAAATATAATTTATAGTGGAAGTATTAAGCATTATATGCACCTTGCCAAATTTTGAGATACAAATAAAAATGAGCACAAAAAATACATAATCTAGAAAAAGTACATACAATTGTATGTAGTAGGATGAAGTTGAGCAAAAAAGATATAGCAAATATTTGAGGGTTTTTGAAATATAATTAAAATGCACATACAAACAAATATATGTGAAATTGAATGAGACAATGACATTAAAGCTTATGAATTTTCAAATTTACATTTTAAAAAAATGCAAACTGATGTGGAATTTTATGCAAAATAAAATTAAAAATAATAGTAAGCTTTATTTCCATGTATTCACATCCCCAAATGATAGAACAACAAAGCATTTGGAGAATTGTCAAACCCACCAATTAAATCACCATAAATTGGTCCCTAATCTGTTTAAATACAGTTACTAAACATAATCCTTCAACTATCCTTACATTTTTTATCAGAATTGCACATTTCATTCAGGTTGTACTTGGCTTTTGAGTGTATGCCCAAGATGTATCTAGGAATGGAAAATGAAAGTCCAAAACTTTTGCAATAGACCAATGAAGGCAAATATAGGTGTCCGAGGGCATTGTTGCAAGATCCAATCTGGGTCAGTCACTGGGTCTGGAGTCTTCAGAGCTTTCCTAAAGGTGCTTTTTAAAAAGGCAACTGGACTTTGTTTTTGTCTCTGTTCTGAACTGAAGCACTTTTGGGACAACAATGACTTAGATGACTAAGAATCTCCATAAATCTTCAGCGCTTTTGGACTCATGCTGGAGCCCATCCACAGGGAACTTCTCTCTGACCAGAATGTGCATTATTCTGGCGAGAAAGAAGTTCCCCGAGGATGGGCTCCAAAAACTGAAGGATGGGTTCCAGCACGTGTCTGAAAGCTCAGAAGATTAAACCTCTGGTCCTGGTGACTGATCCAGATTGGAGAATAGAATAGAATGTAATTAAATTAAATTCAGTATATATACTTAATATATATTAAGTATATATACTTAAGTGTTGTGGCCCAGCAGGAGCCATTGGAGCTGCCACCAGACTCCGACAGCAAGAGGCCCTATGAGTCGGCTCTAGAAGATGTGGAGGACTCTGGACAGGGTTCTGACTCTGAGCAGGGCGCAGAGAGGCTGGTTGGCCATCAGGAGGCACCTGAGGCCTGGAGCCGCAGTGAGAGCCAAAGGGAGCATGCTCCCGAAGTCAAGCCTTGAAGCAGTGGGGAGGAGACAAGGGAGTGTGATCCTGACATCATGCATTGGAGCAGTGGAGAGTTACAAGGGAGTTGGTCCTGGATGCCCAGCAACAGAGGGCTAATAGGCATAAAGAACAGTTATGCAGTTACAGGAGATAATTGAATTCAGCTGGTGGTAATTAGGCTCCTCTCAAGACTATAAAAGGAATGGCTTTCCACAAGCTCGTTGCAGGTTCAACGTATTTACTAGAGCTGGAGAAGCTATCAGGTAACTATCTTGGCAGGCTGCATTGCTGCCAAGGTCAGTCTGTGCTGGATTGCTGCCAAGGTCTAGTCTGTGTGTTAATAAATCCTTGAAGTATCTTTGTCTCAGCGTGCTTTGGTGTATGAAGAGGGGGGTCAGAACACTTAAGTATATAATTAAGTATATATACTTTAAGTATAACTATATAAACTTAAATTAAATATATATAATAATCTTATTTGTTATATCTTTTGGACCATTTTCTCAATTTATCATAGCAACATTTATAATTTGGCAGATTTCTTTTTTCAGAGGAATGTTGGGGTCTCTGAATGAACCCAGAACTGGTTTTAAGAATAAGAAAAGCAGAATTGGATGTAAAATTTTAATACAGCAAATAAGAGAATACTAAAGAGAGAAAAATAGAAGGAGGGAGAGTGAGAAAACCTAAAAAGTACATGCCCATAAATCTTCCCAGGGACATTAATTCTTTTTTGCAATCCTGAAACTGCCCATCTTTTGACATCTTGTAGCAGTTGTCCAATTAAATTGTCCAACCAAAATAAATAGAAATATACATGACTCTTCTAGGATGTACTAATACAACTTTCAGACAGAAAATGTACATACTTTTGTGATGTACATACTTTCCTAATATACAGATAAACACTTTTTAAATAATTTGATTCTATTTGAACAGAACAAAGCAGGCTATTTAAAGCTAAGCAAAATATTTAATTGATGAGAAAACCTGGGAAACTATCAATAGAGAATGTGTTAATATTTTTATGCTTTATTCAAGATTTATATCTTTTGTGAACAATATCACTTGTGAACACTCATTCTTACAATCAGCACATTTTATAAGCACCAGATAATATCTGCTATAAGAATGATATTCTGCTATTAAAAGATGTCTCATTTAATTCCCCTTCCACATCTACAATTACTTTGGATAAGCACTTCACTTACAAGGAGAAGCAATCAAGATGGCTCATACACACTTCCCATAAACTTATATATGAGGCAATGAACAAGCTCAACCCAAGAATTATTTACAGAGACGATTGTGCAAACAGTTTCGAATGACAAATAAATTTCACAGACTCATGGTGGAGAATTTCTAACAAGAAGCAGCAGCAAAATTAATCAAATAAATTATTTAGAATGGATGAGTCTCTCAGCTCTAATTAAAACCCTATGAGATGTAAATAATAAATGCCCTGAAAAACCTTACAACCAAAAGCTTTTGCTGTGTCTGAACTATTTTTTTTCTTACTGTGGGAAGCAAAGAAGAATAGACTAAATGTATTTATTTTTTATTTAGTTATCATATTCGTATTGCTGTCTGTATCACAAGACAATGACTTTAAATGAACCTTTTAAAAATAGAAAAAATCTGGCATTCAGATAATATTAATATTATTTCAGCTATCATTTAAAAATGTCAATTTATTTGTTAATATGACATGACTGTGGAAATAATGAAATGGACTGTGGTTTGGGGATGAAATTATTGACTTGCTAATGCAAAGTGTACTAAACCAAACTTTTGGTGTCACCAAAATTAAAATATATGATGGGTGGCTCATTGCCATGCTTTTATTATAGCACTTAAAATGTTTATTTGCTTGGCAAACTGCTCATAAATCCAGACTCCCTTTCATGTTACTTTTGACATTTGATGAGATGTAGTGCAGATCAGAGGTGAAATGCTCCTGAAGTCTACTACTTGTTCACTTTGCAACTAGTTCGCTTCAGCACAGTGCACAGAAGGCTTTTCTGAGTCTGCAAAAGTAAGTAGAACAATGAGGGGGGTGAACAGCTGTGCCGCGTGATTTAGATTCACTAGAAAGCATGATGTTGCACAGCTGATCATCAAAACTACCTGTTTGTCTGAACCGGTAGCATTTTTTTAACTCCCGATTCAGGCGAACCAATAGTATTTTTAGGGCTCATTCTTTTCATGTGATTTCATATAGATTTCAAGCAAAAACAAATGCTTGAAATTTCTAAAAACATGCCATACTTCAAATAGAAAGTTTATTGTAGTGTCATAAAACAATAGTAGAAACAATGTTTTCGTGTGCGCATATATTATTATTTCATATAAGCATCCATTGCATGTTTCAAATATTATTTGGAATGAATCTTTCAGAGCTTCTCCTGGCAACACTCTTTTTTACTACTCATTAAAACCGCCATATTGCTTTTGAGGCTCAGCAACAGCCAGAAAAGAATTGCAGCCATTTTAACATTTACAGTGAAAATGCAGCTAGTTTAATGAGTATGAAAAAAAGGTTTCTGCTGGTAATTACGAGTAGCAGAGAATTCTAAGTCCTGGAGCTCATTTTATAAGCATGCACAGTCCTAAAATCATTTGTCCAAATATAAAGTTGTTTAAATATCGTATTTATTACAGGGGTGTCAAACTTGATTTTATTGAGGGTCACATCAGGGTTGTGTTTGAATTCGGGGGGAAGGTGGGCAGGAGAGGCATGGCCAGCTTGACACCATTCATATCAGGGGTGTCTGTGGGAGCCCGAGTGCTCTGACAGCGAAAACGGGCTTCCAATCTCCATTTTCGGCTGGAACAGCCTCCTGCAACTCTCTGCCAGCAAAAGTGGAGCTCAGGGGGGCTGCTTAGGTTAACCTAGTTAATTTAATGATGAAACTGGTTTATTTAACTGATTCTGCCTACTACTATTGGCATATTACATCCCTCCTGATCAGGGATTATAAGGCTTGTATTCTTCCAGTGTGCCAATAAGCACTCAGATCATCAAATCTTCTATATTGAGGTAAAATTTCTATCACCTAAAAGGAAGTGGTAGTGAGCCTCTTGCTTAAGAACCATACACTGGATCTAACTTGATTTTAATAGCTATTGGCTGGTGTCCACTATTACATTAAAAAAATAGATTATGTCTGGTTTTCCTGTCTGAGTGTATTTGGCATGGAGATAGTATTAATTTCTCCAATGCTGAGATGAGGTGGACATCTCCTACTACCATTCGCCATGTAAGAATACACAGAGAGAGATCAGAACTGGATACTACTCTTTGGAAGTTCCTCTTATATTTCTCTGGCTTTTAATATAAAGTGGTATTAATAGACTTCTGATCAGCTGTTTGGAAATTGTCATATCACTAGGTCAATAAGGGGAAAGTTCTGATGGTTACATTTTATCTTCCATGCTATCTATCATCTACATAAAGCTGCTGAGAAAGACATTTTGCAGGCTTGCAATTTTTATCAGTGTGCTAATCAGCTAGAATTATTATTTTTTGTAAACTGTGGGTTGGAAGTCTCCAGAACCTTCATAAGTTTCATGTATAAGGCATAGATGTAGAAGAAAAGCTTAAGATGAATTTAGAAAAGATGTTTTGGCTACTGATTTTGGATGCTTAATTATTTTCCCCCCAATGTGTTGCTGTTATAAATATGTGCTTCATTAAATACAATGAATATAGTTTCATTCATATAAAATTTCTTAGAATACTAGGCTACTAATATGAATTGAAATTGTAATATTTGGTTAACGTTAAAATAAATGTCCTTTATACTCACATCTTTATTTTTGAGCATGATTTTAGTATAACTATATTTCAATATTGATAATTCCCAAAAGGCATCGTGGTCCTGTCCTGTCATTTTTTTTCTACTTCCTACAGATGGTAGCAACTCCATTAGAAAATTGGCTATTACATTTTCTGTGTTCCCTTGAGAATAGTTGATTCTTTGTATTTCCATTCATAAGTTTTCTTTCCATTACTTTCTTCTCTTGCTAGTTTATCTTCTAAAACCAATCTCTTACTTTTCCTTTTTTTACTGTCTTGACAAAAGGACTCAGAATGTAATAAGAATGTGTTGCAAAATTAGTGTTAATCCCCTTTACCTTCCTTCTCCTGCCTTTAGGGGAATGCTGCCAAGAATGCTTTGCTTGTTTTATTGGGGCAAAATCCTGTCTGGCCTTCTGAAATTCCATCTCATCATATAACAGGTGTCTCCAGTTGACAAGATAAATATATGATCAATTATATGTACCCAAACGTTATGGAACAGCCTATCTCCCTGCTTATTTTATTTTTTGACATTTGGACCAGTATGAAGAACACAATTCAATGCCACTTTGTTTTCCCCAAACACCTTTGAAAAGCCAAATGACAGAATTTTCACCTAAGTCATGAAACCCTAATCCTTGAAGCTACACATTAATATTTAAGCAAGTATGTTATTATAGAGTCCTGGGAAGAAGTGGAATCTTTAGAAAAGATGGGTAATATTTCCTCTCTTCAGTTTGATATAGCAAACTAAAAATGCATAGTATCTCAGTCTGCAATGGTATTTTTATTTTTAAAAATGGAATAAAAATAAGGAAATGTAATGAGCACATATTTGTAAAAAGCACAAAGAATTAGTTAAAAGTTTCAGATCATCCTACTATTCAGAATATCCTGGCATGCTTCAAAGACTGGTGACAATAAACTTCCAGGACAGAAGTAACAGTGGAAAGATTTTTGCATCTGTCTCTTGCCTGATTCATGATTGTTCCATTTATATTTTCTCCCGCTGCAAGTGACAGAAATAATTTCGATTACTAGAGAACAGAGAAACACTCTTTGATTTTTTTGCTCCCTTATCAGTTCTCATTCAATTTGATTAAAGATAATTTACTTCAAGGATTATTTCAAAAGAGAATTTTGGAGATAGTCTCATAGGTAAAGTGTATTCTTCTTGCATATATTAATGATGACATGGCCAAGGGTTATGCATAGTTCTTCATTGTAATATCCCTTCTCCAGTTGTCTTTTGAAGATTCACCAAATTGATCCATTTAAAAATCAAATATTAAGGATAACTCCTCTTCTCTGCATTACACCAAATCTCCAGATCATGCTATTTTAAGGATAGTTTGATAGTTTTTGGAAGTAAAACCACTGGATAAAAACCGACCTAGAAGGATTTTGAGGTATCCCAGACTTACTGTGAGTAAGAGCCAGGTTTACTCCCAGAAAGACCTCAGACTCTTCCTGGTTTATAGAATTCAAGCAACCATTTTATGGCAGGGCTCCATGTATTGCTCTCACAGCATAATTTTTTTATTGTGAAACTTGCATATGATTATAATGGACACTGCTTATTGCTCCTACTCCAGCATCATTATTCATGTTCTCCCTCCATACCATCTTGCTTTGGTTCTGAAAAAAGACAGCTTAGTGAAATTTCTGAATTCAGTTTTATGGTATTTTCCCAAATCCACTGATTCGTTAAAATTCAAGAACAACATTCTTCTGCTACCAATAAGCAAAGGCTATCATTCTTGATAATGCCTCATTTGAAATTATTAAAATATATGAATATCTCTAAACAATTTTCATCTCCTTGAGTTCTTCTAAAATATCATTAATATGTCTCCTGCTACTTCTGGGCTCATTCCATGACCTTCCTAGTTCTTGTGAAGAATCAGTACGTGTGTGTATTCAATTTTACATTATATGAGGTTAACATCTCATTGTAGAAGGGATTGTTTGCTAAAGTTTGGAAATTGTTCCTCTTTTGACTACCTTTGATATCATTCACTATTGTAACTTCCTGCACCAACTACTAAGCCTGCATATTGAGGATAATGTGGCCAATGATTCTACTCAGTTGCTTAAGGGAGAAGATGGTGATTTAGCAGGCCTTTTCAGTGAGAAGTTCGATGAGTTCTAATAGTTAATCTCAAAGGAATGTCCTGTCCCTGAAAGGCTATGTCCATAACTTGGAGATTCTTCTGGATTCATGGCTAGAGGGGCAGATAAGAGTTTATTACCAGAAGGTCCTATGGTCACTCTTGATGGTGCATGGATTATAGCCTTACTTGGGAGTTGATACTTTCATTGCCATCCAGCTGAACTAGTGCAATGCAACTTACATTCAGCTTCCTTTAAAGGGTACTTGAAAACTTCAATTAGTAGAAAATGCAGCAGCATACATCTTAAGTGGCATCAAAAGCTATAAATACATTATGTCTGTGCTGTAGGCTCTGCTTTGATTGCTAATAGGTTTCCCAGTACAAAACCTGATTGGCCTTCTAGAAGTCTGTGAAGGCTGTGAAGGGTTCTTCATAGGGATGGGGTATTAATGGAGCCTGATGTATGTTTTGGGTATTGCGGATTTTGAAGTTCCTTGGTTTTTATGTTATGCTCACTTTTGTTTGTATTTTATTTTGATTTATATTAGTTTTTAAATATATTTCTTCCAGCTGTTACTACCCAGAAGTATCTAGGAAGTGCAGCAATATGCTCATCCTAAATGAATGAATGTATCAATTTAATCTATTTGATTAAAAGAACTAATTAAAATGATTAAAATAAAATATTTGATTAAAATAACTAACTAGGGCGCATACAAAACCTTTGCCAGACCAATTCTCGAATGCAGCTCATCTGCCTGGAATCCACACTGTACATTAGACATTAATACGATTGAGCAAGTCCAGAGGTACTTCGCGAGAAAAGTATTCCACTCTTCTGCTCACAATAGAATTCCCTTTGCTACCAGATCTAAGACATCCATAAAGAGAGCATGCATAAGAGCACCAGCATGCCTAACGTCCCTGTCCTACTATTCCCATCTATTTGTATTCATTTCTTTCATTTATATCCATGTTTATGTTTATACCTGCTATCTTGTATATATTTGACAAACTAATAAATACTAATACAAATTTGCTAGCCTTAACCAATAAGTTCCCACACGGCTTTGGCAACAAGGTGGTTTGGGAATAGCTCCTTTAATCAGAATCAATATATTCGTCAGAAACAATTTTTGAAAAGTTGCTGGTTGCTCTCACTGCCATACGATCAGAGGGAGCCAGGAGAGGTTTCTATGCTATGGCTGCCACATTATGGAACAGTTTACAAATAGAGATAAGAAAACAGGATAAAATGGGGGTTTTCTGATTAGTTACAATTATGTTATATAAATTGGTCTTAAGATGATTAAGATTACTTTTTGAATAATTATTTTATGCATGCTATAAACTAATGATGGGTTTCAAATTTTTTTAGAACCTCTTCTGTAGGTGTGGCCTGCTTTTTGGGAGTGGCTTGCAGGCCATGTGACTGGGTGGGAATGGCTTGCCATCCATGTGACTGGGTGGGAGTGGCTTGGCAGTCATGTGAATGGGTGGGCATGGCCAACTTGTAAAATGTGGTGAAACTCACTTAACAATGCTCTTGCTTAACAACCAAAATGTTGGCTCAGAAACTCAGGCATTTGAAGCATGCAAGTCTTAAAGCTGTCAAGTTACAAGATCCTTACACCCCTAACCCTTTAGAAAAAATGCCCATGGATGTTCAAACTTGACAGCTTTAAGACTTGTGGACTTCAACTCCCAGAATTCCTCCTCCAGTTATGTTGGCTCAGGAACTCTGGCACTGAAGTGTGCAAGTCTGAAATCTGTCAAGTTACAAGACTCTTGCACCCCTAACTCTTTAGAAAAAAAGGCTGAGGGGTGTTCAAACTTGGCAGTTTAAGACTTGTGGACTTCAACTCCCAGAATTCCTCCTTTCACTCTTCATCTTGATGATGTGCGGACGGGTGGGTGGAAGGGAGCTGGAACTGGTTCTAAACAGCATTGTAGATTTATGGGACCTCTTCTATAGAAGAGGTTAGAACTGGCAGGAACCACCCCTGCTATAAACTGCCAAAACTGTGTGATTGTCATGGTATAAAAATAAAATAAACAAATAGCGTACTTTCATATTTCCTTCCACTTGGATTCTTTTCTTTGTTTTATATGAAACCTCCTTATGAATAGAGATGCATGAAGAATTTGATATTTGTGAATTTTAGTAGAGTGTCCCGATCTGAATCACTTTGAATAATGGGTGGAATGGCAATGTTGTCTTTTGAATTTCCCAAATGTTTTAGAATTTCAGAACAATGAGACTTAAAAAAAAACAATAAATAGGTTGGTTATTTATTCAGGCATATAAAACATCAGTGTGTCTTTTTAAATGAATCTTTTCAGAGAATATACATTTTAGCACACAATATTTAGAAACACAGATTTACATACAGACTTAAATATTTTTGTGGGACTTGTACCGATTGATTTTTTTTTATATAGCAGAATTATGTAGATATGACTGAATTCATTTGAGAAAGTGCCATGAAATGAGTAAGATTTATTGAAATGCACCATAATACTCTCCATTACCTTTAAGTCCTGTTCTCAGAATGGCATTTACAAATTGAAGCAAGTTTGCAGTAGCAAATGTATGCAATATTTCAAATCCGGTGCACCTTCACAGACTGGTACCCTGAAAATAACTCACTTCCCAGCTTGTACTGCAAGCACTTCATGTAGAATGTTATCTTCTGAACTTATGAATGACTTATTCGTAGGTTTCTTTTTATCTCCAATTCCAGATGCATTATGAAGATTGCCACTTTTTTTATATATACAAAGAGACAAACTTTATGTGCTACTGTGGTCTTTTAAAAATATACTATTTTGCTTAGTTCCCCAAAATAACAAAACCAAACTCACCCTTGATACACAGATTTTTTTTTCTTTCCTCAATGTAAGATTTTGCTGTTTCAAGACAGAGAGCTGCAGATATTTATGATGAAGTGTTTTTGCATTAACACAAGGGCTCTTTTAAATACTATTTGTAGCTTTGAACACTAAACTATTTTCTTGGTGTGAAAGTGCCTGGGGAACTGTTTCAAGACAAAATACTTCTGAGCATTTAGTTGTTTGGGAAATAATCTCAATAGGAAAGGTATGGGTGAAGGTCAAATAAATTTATGACATCAATAAAAGTTGAATAAGTGCAAAATTGCCTATAATCTGCCCTTAAGTTGCACTGAACTGTGAAAAATCTATTGTTCTAGATAGGCTCTGAAGATATCATTGAGGGCAGTAATGACCTATTACTTATCTAGAATATCAAGTGAGTGGATGGTTAATAAGATCATTAAAATGACTACATCAACAAGTACAACTATATAAAATCTTATTTAATACATTTCAGAATTAAGAACAGAGTTTCTGTCCTTTTTTTTTCCATGGATAATTCTAAAGTCTGGAAAAACAAGTAACATAATGATGTCCATATCCACCAGGCCTTCTACCTTCTTAATTCTGTCAAGAAGTAGAGCTATCGAGGTCTGGTATGGTTTGTTTCTCCTTTTTTTTTCTTTTTTGCAGGTATCATTTTTTCCATTTAGCTCAAAACAGCATATATAATGATTAAAAGTTGAATATAAAATCTATTCATCATTTGTTTGTTTGTTTATTAAATATATGTGCTGCCCATCTTACCTAGAAGCGACTCTAGGCAGACTACAATAATAAAAACAATATAAATATGAAAAGAATATATTAATACCAAAATTGGTTTAAAATTGTGAAGAAGGAAGGAAAGGGGATGCACATGGGGAATGGATGAGATCTTATCTTAATCAATTAACTACCTCCAGAATGATGCTACCATATTTTTTTGGTATATAACACGTATGCTTCTAAATATAATGAGAATATATGTGTTCTTTAAGAAGAAGGGAAATTATAATGGCATAGAATATAGTATCTAATATAACTGTTCCCATATCCTCAATTTGTTTCTGAGACATCTGTGTTTTTGGACACTTGGAACAGTGAATCAGGAGCTGGAATTTGTGGGAGAATGGTATCTTTCACAACAACATATTTTGCATGAATCACTCAGGATAGCTGCCCAATATTCTTGTTGATGGCTGCGCACTAAAAACTTTGATTGATTATCCCGACATTTACAACAAATCCCCTTAAGTCATTTTATTTACAAGAATAAAATGCTGTGAAGTTGAGCACCAGAAGAGTATATAGAATCATAAACTCTGTAAGTTGGAAAAGATCTTCCAAGTCATTCAGTGCATTTTCAGTAACATCTTGGCAAATCATTCTCATAGGTAGTCTTCCATCAGTACGCCACTGATTAACTACTCTTACCATTATAAATTTCTTCCTAATATTCAGTCTTACTCTCCATTATTTATAATTGCATACACAAAGCTTCCTGGTCAAAACAAGGACCATTTTAGCCTAGGTTTTTTTCTTCTCTACAGTGGTCTTCTCTACAGTGGATGCCTCTGGAATGCTCACAACAAAAGATGGGAGATATAAATGTCTCCTGTTTCCTGCAACTGGTGTTTGGAAGCATGCTGTTACCCATAATATTAATAACCCCTGAAAATGTGTCCATTGGGAATGTATCCATTTAAAACCATCAATAACCTTTCTTATTCTTTGTCTTTCTTTCCTTCTTTTGCCTTTCTTTTTTTCTTCTTTCTTTCTTTCTTTCTTTCTTTCTTTCTTTCTTTCTTTCTTTCTTTCTTTCTTTCTTTCTTTCTTTCTTTCCTCCCTTTATCTTTATTGGATGATTCAGGGTTCCAACATTTTGAGAAAGTTTCCCATCTACTTTTACTAAGCATTTTATACATATCAGTCATGGCCCATCACAGTTACTATTTGTCCTAAGTTTTAAAAATCCCAAATATTCTATCCTTTTCTTATAGAGTTTATTGAGTACTTTGATTGGATTGCCATTTTAGTAGCTTTTTGGGTAGCTCTTTGTTTTTTGGGTTTTTTTTTTTACAAACAGTGAGCAGAATTATACATTGAGTGCTGGATGCAGAGATATTATAGATGTAAGAGCATCACAAGTAGGCTCTTTTATTTGCTGTACTTTTTCTAATAATCCGTAATGTGTTGTCTTTTTCACAAATGCTACTCGTCGAGTTAACATCTTCACAGAATCTAAAAATGACCTTAAGATTTTAGTTAGATACAATTTAAATTCTAGCAGTCTATATGTAAAGTTAAAGTTTTTTTCCCGATACATACCTTTTATTTATAACTTTCAGCTCACAAATCATTGTCTTTATCTCATTTTAAACAAAGAACAATTCAAAATGCTTTTGCATATGACAGTATTTTAGATATTTATATATTAGATATTTATCATGCCTTAAATTAATCTTGCTTCACAAACCATGTTTCTGATACCTTTCTTCTGAACTGTTTTGGCTTCTTCGCTGTTTTCAGCTATGATCCATATACTATGTTTCTGTTACTGCATCTGATAATGTTATCAGTCCTACTTGTTCATCTTCAATTAGTTATCCGAAAACTCCTATAACGCAAGCCTTGCCATTATTTTTTGCAATTTTTAACTTCTAAATTAAATTTAGAACTATTTGATTTTCTGAATGCTTTCCTATAAAAAAAAGTCTGACCCTACTTAATGAATAATGAATAAAACAGTTGTAGAAATAGCCTAAAATAATTACAAGCACAAGTAATATTAAGCTTGCTGAAATAAGCTAATTCTACATAAATGGAGAGAACCGGGAAACTATTTATTGCAAGACTTGGATTCTATACTGAGTTGTTTTTGAACTAGGTAATAAATGCCAAATGCCTAGGGGGAGCTTCATGAGTCAGCCCAAAGAACATTGAGTAGTTTGTGCAATTCTGCTGGATATTGTGGGATTCTACAAACTTAAATTAATGTGTCCCAACTTTTACTACGGCATCACTTGGCTTCTGAGTTATCTCAGTCACAAATGAATTTTATAGTCCATTGGGAGCTGTCCAGACTTGTTAATGTGATATCTCCATCTCCAATGTACAGTGGAATTTCAATCACCATGCAATTATCCCTGCTAGCTAACCCATCTGATACCGAACGAAAATCTGCATCTTGGAGACATTGTTGATGATGGTGGAAAGGTATGTGCAAATTTTCAAAGTATTCAGATCGGGGCTGTTTCCAGTGTTAAATAAGAGTTGAAGTAAATTAATGGAGTAGTCTTCTAAGAAAAATCTTAGATGCTCTGCTAGGATACCTTATTTTTGACTTATTGAACAGAAGATGAGAAAAAGAATATTCTTTTTAATTCTCTGCAACCTTATTTTATGGTCAAATGTTGTAGAACAAGAACAAATAGTTTGTAAATTTCAACCACATAAAGCTTCAACAATTGCTTTAAGATAAATATTTTCTCTTTTAATCAGCGGGGCTGACAATAAGTAAAATGAAGCAAAGTTCTGAGATGCACGACTTAACACACTTGCTAACGCTGTAAAGCATTAATGATACTGATCTTACTTCTCTTTTTGTAAGCATTTCTCCTAACGTGCATAGTTTATTGTGTGCTAAAGTCTAGATTACAAGTTTGATCAGCTAGAGAATATTTTGACGTAGACATCCATGCTGTGAAAATACAGAATTTATGAGACTCATCGGTCCTTTCTATTTATACTATTTATATTAGCAATATAAACTGTATTTGAAAATGGAGAGTTAAAATATAAATCCACACTTTTGGAATATGTTAGCCCCAATTCAATTATTTAGTGGATGCCCCTTAAAGTCTATACCCAAAAATGATAGCACATATATTGTATTCTGGGGAAGGCAGGAACTATCGAATAAAGAACATACTATCCAAAACAGCATGTGCTATGGAAGTCTTTTATAACTTACAATATATACATCCTCCAATATCTTGTTGAAAAAAAAAAACTTTCTGAATTACTTTCTGAAGACTATGAAGTTAATTGCTGCAATCAATCCCTTCAATGAGGTAAAACCTAGGATTGCTCTTCCCATGTGTCTGATAGATTCAACTGTTTATCAGGAGCTGCTGATGAAACAGTTTCAACAGTCTGCAGAGATATTGTATGGGACGCTATAAGGAGTTTGAGGTGTGAGGAATCTAGAGTAGATAGTTCCTGAGCAGAGCAATTCATTGAGTAGGTATGGGGTGCTTAGATTGGAGCAATAGGGCATTGCAAGGAGGATACCCCAATGCTTAAGACTTAAGCCCTCTGAGTTCATGCCCTAGACACTAGTCCCTCAGAGGCCTAAGTCTTCGCTTGCTGCAGTTGAATGTCATGTTAGTTATTAATAAAGCCTGTCTTATTTGCAAACTTATTAGGAAGAAGCATGCTGACCTGGCTTGCATTACCTAGACCTGGCTAACTCCAGAGGAGACTGTTCCCGTCTTGGAGATGTCCCTAGCCAGGTTTAGAGTTTAACACTAACAGAGACCACAGGAGACCTTTGACATTTATTATTCAAGAATCTCTTTTAGCACACAGGGACCATGTTCCTTACGTTTCTGGGTGTGAGAGCATGTTTCTGAAACTGTCTTTGTGGAATTGTTTGGAATTATTGCTACTGTACCAACCTTCCTTACATTGCAACCTTCTTGCCTGAGCTGCTGAAGACCATTGGCAAGGGGATTCCCTAGGTTTATGGTCCTGAAGGACTTCAATCTGCCAACCCTAAGGTTTGGCTTCAAATAAAGATCAGGATTTCATAGTAAGTGAGTATCATGGCCCTATCCCAAGTCATGCATGACCCAACTCAACAGTGGTTACACTCCAGATATGATCTTATTAATGGAGCAATGGCAATGTATCCTGTCAATATACTCTCTGTAAAGTCAGATTATACTTAGATAGCCTTGAGATTCTTGCTTCTCGACAGATAGGGTGGATCTATTTTAATAGTCTGCCTTTGGTAATTGATGGATCCATTTGAGTAACAAAGGGATCTGGGGGAGATATCCCAGGGTTCTGCTGCACAACTGTGGGATATCCCAGGGTTCTGACTTAGAATCAGAGAGCAGCTAAAGCCCTAGACAGGATTGATTTGGTTGCTTGCTAAATTCCATTCAGCATGCCGGGAATGATAAAGAAGTGATCAAGCCTTCTGATACTTCTAAATGGAGTGATGCAGGCATGACTCCCTCCCCTGTCTTGTTTAATATATGAAGTCACAGCTGAGGAGTCTATTTCTATCCAATCACCTGGGAAAAGTGATAGAAAACATGACTTTTGTCTGGAAGATATAATGTAACTTAAAAATTGGGTGTTCTAGATACTACTTGTGAATGCATTTATGATGTGAAGTACCTGAGATGAGATTATGCCATATATGTGATGATGATGATGATGATGATGATGATGATGATGATGATGATGATGATGATGATGATAGAATTATAGGTTGTTTCAGTTATAGATTTAAATGTTGATGTTTAATTCTGATGACTATTTTTATAATTATTGTGCTATGTAAGGTCTATTTGGCTACTGTGAGCAAAAATATTTATTAAATAAATGAACAAGTTAAAAATAAGTTAGGAACACAAACTAAAAGCATGGCTTACTCTTGAGATTCCTCACAAGATAGTCTTATCAATGGCATCAGTGTTTTTTCCACAGAAGGAAACTTTGGCATTTTCTTGAGTCTCAGTTGGATTGCAGCTGAGCAATAATAACTTCATAGTAAGTCATAGTTCTTCACTCCTATAAAAATCAGTTTATACAATGTTTGGATAGCGTTACAGTGCAAAGCAAAAATGACTGATTGGACATTCTTTCTCCCCAATGAACCTCTGAGATCTGTAGATCTCTGGCAGGGAGGGCATTTCTAAAAAAAATAACTGACATAAAACTGCCATACATTTTAACAGATCCCTTTTCTATGCTTCTCATTTCTTACTAAATCATATTCTTCTTCTTTAAAATATGGGATATAAACTTTAAGTCTGCCTTTAGAAAATGCCAATATTATCCCTTTAGGAGCAGTAAGATGGCAAGCATACTGCATTAAAGTGTTGATTACATCCACATTTTAGTCATCTGCTCAAGAATACATAAACCTTTATTTGCTCGCTACACAATCCTTAGCATAATTGCTGCTTCAGTCTGAAATGAAACAGAATATTCATCGTCCTTTATCCTTGTTTAGTATCGAACGTAGATGGATACTCTAAATCTCTAAATTTTAGTGATGTTAAAGCCTGTTTTGTAGGAATAAGTGTGTGTGTTTTACTATTGCAAAACAAATCAAATAAATAAATAAAAAATATTCTTGTCTAGATAAAAGTTTATATTTGAATTATATTTCCTTGAACTTTAGAAGATAGTATAATACTGTTTCCAATCAAATAGATGATAGATGATAGATAGATGATAGATAGGATAGATAGATAGATAGATAGATTAGATAGATAGATAGATAGATAGATAGATAGATAGATAGATAGATAGATAGATAGATAGACAGAAAGACAGACAGACAGACAGACAGAGACATAGAGACAGAGATGATAGATTAGAGATAGATAGATAGATAGATAGATAGATAGATAGATAGATAGATAGATAGATAGATAGATTTCTATTGATGCATACTCTTAGGTTGTCTAAGAATATTAAAAACTAATGATAAAGTTCATTGGACTCAGAGTAGCCTGAATTTGAACTGCCAAATATAGGATAATATCATTAATCTATTATTAATCCACATCTTTACCAGACATAAAGATATTTTGCATTACCTGCATATGTATTTGGAGGTGTTTGGACCAAAAAATATTATATAGTGGGAAATTGGATTTAAATAGGTTCAAAGGTACAAGATACAATCTTTGTCTCCAAACCGCATATTTATTAACATAAAGAGAAATATCTCTATCCCTATCAAACAATAAAATAATATTATGCAAATAACACAAGTATGAAGTAGTAAACCAAATAAATTAAAGCTATAATACAAGCAAAATGAAATATAGATACATCTTGTTTCAATAAACACCATACATTCTGCACATCTTTCTCATCCTTGCAAGCATCTACCATATTCATCTTTTTAACCCACATTTTGTGGGTCTTCTTAATTCTAACCAACCCCAATACTCTTGGTTTCCTCATTTATCTTGCATAGCTATGCTTCTTTAATATAACTTCTATGTTGGATCTTATTCATTATCTTTTTGACCAAACAATTCTTGTGTTTTACAATTATTCACTTTTATATTCAATCCACAATCATTCATCATCCACGTTCATGATCCTTGTATGCTTCTGCTTACTTTTATATTTTTTATGACTTTTATGTTTTTTCTGACATAACTAATTCTCTTCTGCATAACAAGATGAACAGAAGCATACTTCTCACACACATTTTCATTTCTGTTGACAAGCATTCATTACCTGCAATAAACCACAAACTATATCATTACCTTTCTACCAGCATTTGCACATTTTACAATTTTTCCATTTCCCTATCTACAGTAAACATTTCATCAGGCACAAATTGATCTCCTTACTCCAGGGTTGTTTGTTGTTGTTGTTTATCATTTATGTGTTACTTGTTCTGGTCACTCCATTTTCTTTGTCAAGCCCAACTACTTCAGTTCTGCAATACATTAATTCAGATCCATGCTCTTTGTTGAATTATACAATCTGTCTAATATTTGTTGCAAATCATTCTGGTTCTTAGGCAATGGGCAATTATCCCACAAAATGAGATGAAAGTAATGTCATAAGTGTTACTTATATATTCATCCAAAATACATTTTAAAAAACTTTAAATGTCATACCACATCCTTATCTTATTCTCTTTTCAACTGAAGTACCCTATTCTATTTATTTTCACACATACTTTACTTTCTATCACATATTATTTTTTAATCACACAGACTATCCAGCCACGTTCATGCAATACATGAAATAATTCAGACACTTTCTATAAATCAAAAAACATATAATAACCTTTTCAGATTTATATATTTCTCAGTAACCTTCTGAGGAACAAAAATACGGGGCCCATATTCTCTGTTCAATGTGGACCACGAAGCAAATTTTGTTTATTGACACCTTATTGTTTCAATCAGAATTCACGCATTTGGGATATTCTAAACATATGTTATTTGGGAAATATGAAAAATAGTGAATAACTTAAATTCTGCTCCACATGACACTCTTGAAGCTATAGACAGCCTGTAAAATAATTCATCTTAATTGGGTTTTTCAAGTACTTCTGTTCTTTTACAGACTTTGCAGAAACTCCCTTTTGCTTTGACTTTTATCTCTTTTTCATTTAAACTATTCTTACTGCTGCTTTTATATCATACTGGGTCAGTGCATTGTGCCCATGATCAACTGTTATTATCTTCTGTCTTTCTTTTTCTCTACTACTGATCAATGAGGCCCCACAAGTGTTACTGCAGCTTCTGCAGCTGTCATCATCAGAAACTTGTTTGGAATTTAAAGTCCCAGTCCTGTAGTTGGTAGTTGTACCCTTCTCTTCCTCCCATGCTTTGTTATTGGCTCGTTCAGGACCATAAAATCATGGTAGACTTATGAGTCATTTGAGAAGATCTGTTATTATTTCTTTACTGGATAACTTGTTAAGATTTCTGCAGCTGTGCAGTGCTATTGTCCTGGTCATATAGAAAGTGAGTTTAAGATTTTTCATAGTATAGTATGCAAATAAAAACAAATTATTAATTTAAAAAGCCCAGGCTTTTATATACTTCAAAAATATAAAAAGATGCTTAAAGTGAGTTACCATATCCATTTAACTAAATTATGAATCTAGTGTGTATTGAGTCTTTCCTCATAAATCAGTCCTTCTAGATACTTACTCTTGAAATTAAAAATAAAATATATTATTTTTCAATGGGTTTATATATTTATGGCATTTTTAGCAAAGAGAATGAGAGAGATACCACTGGAAGCCAAGACAGGGAAAAGTAGAAAATAATACACAGAATGTCTTCCAGCTTGTAACATCAAGTTCCTTCCAACTGTGTTATTCTGTATTTTGTATGCGTAATAAAATGTATGAATTGGAGTGTTTGGTCCATGGCAAAGTACAACCCTGCCCATAATGGTAGATAAAGAGAAATTAAATGATGCTAACTTTCCTTTTTTTCTCTTGCTTTCTAAAATTATTTGACTATGATCAATAAAAATATCTGAATTCTGCAAATTTTGCAATGCAATTTATTTTGGCTTTGTTTTCTCTTTGTTAACCCAGTCCTGGTAATTATCACTTCATGTACTGTCTTTTCTTAATGACGCAGAAAGATTAAACAGTCTCTCTTTGATCTTTATTTTCAAACAAACAAGCAAATAAACAAAAACCCTGCTTATCCTCTAGCTATTTTTTTAAATTATTTAATCTTTTTAAAAACTGTCTCTGTAAATAATGTCTTCTCTTTCAACTTTTTTCCTAGGGTTTTGTTGTTTTTCCCCCCCAATTTTTTACAAAGGAAGGGATTTAAAAGATGGTGTTTTGTGCTCTTAAAGCTACAGCAGCATTGATTGATTTGGAAGGGTGGGGGGATTGTCTATTGGAAACAGAAAAACATACACAATGCTTGAGTTTATGTGAAGTCAATCTCTCCTCCTTGCATCTCATTGTTCAGTCTTCAAGAAAGACTCTAAATGTAAAGGTGAAAATAACGAAGTTCAGTATGGTAATCAATGCTGACAAGGGATCAGGTTTGCTGAGTGAAATCACTGGCCAGGAACCAGTGACAGTTTTTCAGCTATCACCTTTCAGTACAGCTTTGGGTGCTGTAGCCAAATCAGTACTTGCACATAATTCCTAGTCTGTGCTTCTCTCATCATCAGGGAGACAGCAATTTATCTGACAGTTGTTCATTTTCATTGTACAGTGTGGCTCCCTAATCTTCCAGTTCTGCCTAGTGCTGACAGTTGGTGGTGAGAAAGGATTTCCCATTTCTTTCATTATAATGTATTCCAATTGCCAATTTAATCTCATGAGCTGCTTCACTGTACACCAGGGTTTGTTTAGAGAAGCATCCAACTTTCTTACTTTTTTCTTCCTCTTTTAATAGCTTGTATTGTGATACAGATCTGTTTGTTTAAATTCTGGAAGAATAGATGAGGAATAGCTTACATGTCTCCTGAATAATCACTGTTTTAAAATAGAAGTGGAAGATGCTCAGGGTCATGCTCAAAACTCAGGTAAACATCTAATGGTTACTTTTAATTTGGCAGCTGTCATAAGTGCTGCAATGTTAACAAAAGGTTGTTATACCATGAATTAATCACAATGTTCTCAGAATATCAAGGGCTATACATGATCTCAATTCACAAATAGCTCAGAAAGCTCTTGCAAAATGGCTATTTGCAAGAGACCCTGATCTTTGTATCAGAGGTCCAATGTTTGATATGTTCAAGAAGGATGGAAAATTATAGTTAGTTTTCTCTGTAACCCCGTGAACAGAAAAATGATACTGAAATTGAATGAAAGGTTCTTAGGTTTTAAGTTCAAAATAGAGGGATGAAGTTACAACTTTGTTCTGTTCCCATCTGCTAATGTAATGTCTTTTGCCAGGTGCCATATTTTTTATTTAGCTGATATAATAGTTCAATAACAGAGTACTGATTTTGCATGTATAGGTTCAAAATGTTCTGTCAATGTCAGTTAAAAGGACAATATGTGGTAAAGATTTCACTTGATACACTAGGGAGTCATTGCCCATCAGTATAAGTAATACCTCAATTATGAAACTTCATAGAAAATTCAAACCAAATCATCTTCAATCATAACCCTTCCCACTGCCATGCCTTCATTTTTTCCAATTTGTTAAAAGAATGAAAGGTGTGAAAATAAGACATACTGTATCTGTGGATTGATAGTGCCAGGAATTTTCTATTTGTTTGTTTGTTTGTTAACACATTTATATGGTTGCCCAACTCGCACACATTAATTCTGGTTGGTGTGCAACATTAAAATCCTTTTTAAAAGGCAATTTCTCAAGTCCCAGAGATCCACAACCATAAATTATTAGAGAATCTCAATCTCTTTTGTGTCTTTTGCATAGTTACTCTTATCTCTTCTGCAGAGAATTAAAACAAACAAAATTGAACAACAATCATGAAGAACATGGATGACATTGAAAATTAGCATTACAGAGGATTTTATTGTTTTGAGCCTTTCAAAATCCTGATACCTATATAATAGTTGGCAAAAAACCCTCAACAACATATAAACAAATTAAAGGATCATTATTATTCAGATATTCAACCTAACAACAAGTTGCTATTATTTTTAATTTTAAACTATGTAAACAGAATTAATTTAGTTTATTTATCTTAGTGACATTCATTATATCTATTAATAAAACAGGATAAAGCACATACTTATAATTGTCTTCATTATAAGAGGTTTTGAAAAAACTTTGATTTCTGTAAATACAGATAACAATGTAATTTGTACTACAAGAACAAAATAAATGTCAATTAGGGGAGCAATATATGGAAATAACCAATATTATTTTAGTAATCTAAGGAGTCTAGGAAACATATAGAGATCTGAAAGGATTTGGCTACTATGTCATCATGATTCTGAGCTGTTGTGCAACATCTTCAGTTGTGAAATCCTTTAGATATTTTTTATTGCCAGGACAGAATCACTTTATTCTTTTATCAAAGAGAATTTATAGTGAACATCTAAACCCCTTTTAAACAGTGAAGGTTTAATCTTCTATGCATTCAAGGGCTTTCATGTGAATTTTCTTCTAGTATTCCAAGCATACAAAACAGATAATTTTTTCTGGCTGTCTTCTACCTTTCTATCTTGTGCCGTACGAGTTAATAGATAGCAAAAGGGATGGAACATCTCTGGACTCAAGGCAAAATTTGTGGCTGCTTTGATACAACATTTTGTAGACAACAGTCTGAAATCATCTGAATTGTGGTAGATTTGATACTTGGGTAGACAGAATTTCAGATTACCAATAATACCAAGCAATTATACATATTAAAAGTCCATGCTATATATGTACAGGATTTGCAATTGGTCCATGTATTAATGTCCAAAACTGAATGGAGGGAAAGATTTTCTGTTGATCTTAGAGACTTTGCAAATATCAGTTCCTCCTGAATGTACCACAATTTCTTTGCTATTATAGTAGGTCACCCAGACAACCAGATGTTTAGCCTGGATTTGTCATTTTTATCTACTTATCAATTGCTTCCCAAGGACCTGGGATAGACAGATTTTTTTTTGATGGTGTTAATAGAAATAGCACTTAGACTTATATATTTTCCCTAGTCCTTTACAGCTTTCCCTAGTCCTTCACTCTAAGCAGTTTTCACAATCAGCATATTGGCCCCAACAATCTGGGTCCTCATTATACCAACCTCAGAAGTATGGAGGCTGAGTCAAACTTAAGCCCATCAGGATCGAACTCTAGGCTGTGGGCAGAGTTAACCTGCAATACTTCATTCCAATCATTGCAACAACATATAATTATATAAAGTTATCCCTTTTGTCAATTCTGAAGAGAACCTGGCTGAAGCGATCTTGTCCTGTTTTACAGTTGTCATGAAGCCTGAGGGAAAAAAGGAGAGGGGGAAGTAGATAGCCCAGGTTAAAATAAAATAAAAATCCTGTGGGAACCAAGGTCATTGTAACAGGTGGCTGGTGAAGGAGGAGACAAGCCTGCCAGCCATATTTATTGGACAATGTGACTAATGACAGTGGGGAGGGAGAAAGTATTATTCTTTTAATTAGGTGAAAACCACTGGAACCTTCAGAATTGGTTTTCACTGGCTGTGCCAATATGATGTATTCGATAAATATGTTCTTAGAGGAATCTACCTGCCTTGGAGTTCTGCTTTCACTGGGTACATTACTTGGAACCTTTCCTTGTAAATCTTGAATTAGTATGAGACAAAAGGACACAAATCTCCCCATTATCTAAGCAAGTACCCAATCCCACAAACTCTACCTATACCTGGAAGAAAGAACTGACAAAGAATGCTAAATAGCAAAGTGATTGGGTAATGTGTGATATATTATTTTACTTAAAGAATATGAATAGAGAACTTAATAAAACTGGAGTGTTAGTAAGTATTGTCTGTTACAATAGTCACTTTTCTCCATTCTCTTCTCCAATCCATTCTCTTCTCCAAGGATTTTTTTAAAAATGTGAATGACTGGGGAAGATTTATTAGCTTTTGTACAAATGTATTGATGTTTAAATCCTTTCAAATTGCCAAAAAATTCAGAACTGAATAATTCTTCCTTCAGCTTAGATATTTTCCTGTCTGATTTAGTACAGAATCAGCCTAAATCCAATTCACACTACCTCTTCAAATAGTAAAAAAAAAAAAAAGAGAGAATATAAAATAAGTAACTGACTGTGAAATCCTTTATATGTCTATTCAGAAGCAGGTAGCAGAAGCATCCTAATGGAGTTTAGTAGCAAGTAAGTATATATGGGATATCAAAAGTGCAGGGCTTCAGGAAAAACTAAATTGTTCAGACCTGAGTCAAATTTGAAATGAATTTGCATCCACAGTTCTCCAGACAATTTTTAATTTTGATAGCAAATGTTCTGTAAAAATTCTATGGGAGTAGGCATATTTGATAATCCACAGTGACATATTGGTTCACCATAATTTGATACTATCTGACAGCCAGAACACAACACTGTCAGCATTTGACAATATCTTACATATTATGGTCAGCATTTGGAAGCATCTGACAACTGAAGTACAATCACCATTCCACAGTGTCATATTCTCACATCTGGTTCTTATGCTGTTGAGAGCAGGATGATGCAGAAGCAGAAGAGAAGAAAGATACATTTAAAGTATCATGCATAGAACCCAAATCAGTTGCTCTGCTCAGTGAACAAATCTGAATCAAATTCTATGCGGTAGTTGGATGGCTGATTCGATGCTAAAACTCATTCACTTAGTTTCAGTGCAATTTTAAAGTAAGTGGTTTAACTTCGATTTGGCAAAGAGAATTCACCTGTCCTAAACTGGCTTATTGAAAGAGGAGACTTCATTGACACAGGTAGCTGTTGTTTTTTCTGTTGTTATTTTTAATTGAAGTTTAAATTTGAAACTTATTTTGAATTTCTAAAGTCATCCCTTTAAGATCTTTTTATGGTTTCATTCCAGCCACTTAAGGATCAATATTTATTTGTTAATTAATACATATTAATTATTTGATTAGTTAATCAAATACATATTTGTTAATTAATAAATATTAATTAATATTTATTTGTATTTTACTTTATATGATGTTTTGTTATTATTATTTAGCAAAATGTAATTAGCCAGCTTGTAATTTAAAAAATATACCATATATAATCAATTGAGAAACTGCTTTAAATACAGAGTAGAGAAAAATATCACAAATCAGCAACTTTTGCCTTTTTGAAGTAAGAAATTATTTTTACAATTTTTGTTACATTTGGATATAACTATAGTTAATCTTTTCCCATTGATGCCATTGCCTTAGACTGTATCATAGATAATATCTGCAATCTTCAAGACAGATCCAATATCATAACAAAACTATTATAAGATACTATATATGACATAATATGAGTTTACTTGAATCTTTGAATCTAGCATGCATGTTTTAGAAACATGTTGCATTGAACTATGATTATTTAATCTTTTCCTGTCCTCTTATCTTATAGAAACTATTTTAAAATGGTATTTGTTTGGGAATGGCTATTATTTGTTACAATGTGAATATTAGCTTTAAAGGACTGTAAGAAGAAAGTTTGGGGTTAAATTCTTTTTCCATGCATATTCTATTGCTATTCATACCCTTTCTTTTACCTGCTACAAATTTAATGAATGATTTCCATGCATTAGAATATAAAGACATGCATGCACTGCCTGTTGCCAAGTGGTGGTCTATTTCTTACCTGCAGAAAAAGCCCCTCCCAATAATTGGTTTATTTCAAATACTTTCAAGAGGCCCCTAAGACATGTACTAATCAATTTCCATAATGCAGCTACACCTTAGTATCTGAAAAATCTATTCATTCATATACATGAATGGCATGATTTAATACCAAGTTTAAGTTCAATAAATTATCTTTTTTATAAGACGTCACTTTTTGAAGCAATGTGTGGCTTGTTCCTAGTTGGCATTGGGAGTCTTCCCTCACATGTAAAGTGATTCTTGCTTTGCTGACAGTGGCAACTGAATATACCAAAAGACTCTTTTCATACATACTTTTTTCTACCTGAATATTTATTTATTTATTTATTTTCCCTACAATAATATGATGATTTATTTTATCAATAATGTAGGATCCGTACAACAATGCATGGATAGTAACCTAAGGCTCAGCAGGAAACTCTCTGGGGAATATGTTAGAGCCACCTGTCTGAAATTGGAGGTAGACTTGAACAGGGTATGCAGCTTTAATTTTAGCCTTTTCCTGTCAGTGTGAATCTCCAACTATGAAAGCCTCCTATAAGGAGATATAATGCGCAATAAGCTCAATGAATATGAGGTGTTCCTGATTGCTCTCCCAGGTGCTCCATCATAATTTCAAGTAATAATAAAATCTAGGGCATTGATGGCAAACCTTTTTGTAAACTCGTGCCAAAATTGTGTGCATGCACAATAGCACACATGTGCATGTCCAACACCCACAATGCAATGTGCCCTGCCCACCTGTGCATGTGTGCACAACCTCCATGCATGCGCGTATAACCCCCTACGCCTATGTGCACTACCACCTCTGTGTGTGGGGGGGAGTTTTTGGCCTCCCCAAGCATCAAGAAAGCCTCCGGAGCCTGGAGAGGGAGAAAAACTGGAAATTCGGAAATGGATTGTTTCCAAACTTCCAGTTGGCCCTTTGGACTCTTTTTTTGCCCTCCCCAGGCTCCAGAGGCAAAAACAGCCTCCCCTGGACCTCTGGAAAGCCAAAATAATCTGGCTGGCACGCACATGTGCACTGCAGCTGATGGCTCATGTGCTGGCAGATATGGCTCTGTATGCCACCTGTGGCACGCGTGCCATAGATTCGCCATCATGGATGTGACAGCATACTGTCATATTAGTTATTTTTAATTCTGTACATGAGAGACAATGACTGGACAGTGACAAAGAGACCAAGCTGGCTTTGTGTCTAAAGCAAAACTAGAACACCATTTCCTGATTCTAGCCTGGTGTCTTAACCACTATGCTCTCAAAACCCTCTTATTGTCACCCTATAATTTTGTGATGGAAATCTAGGACAATGTGTATAAGAAGAGATTCTTTCCTGGTATTAAAGCTACCTAAGCCTATATATCAGGGTAAAGATCTATGGATCTACAATTCAGGCAGATTCCTACTTATGAAGTCCTAGATCTGTGATGGTGAACCTATGGCACACGTGCCACAGGTGGCATGCAGAACTGTCTCTGCAAGCACACCAGCTGTTGCCCCAGACCAGCTCCACTACACATGTGCATGTGCCTCTCATCAGCCAGCTGATCTTCAGGTCTCTGCCATGCATGTTGCAGGGGGAAGGGCCTTCCCTGATCTTTGCAGGTTCCCCCCAGCATATCTTACTTACTACTCCATTTCTTCTGCCCATGCCTTCCCCAATCTCTGAGGTTTCCCCCCAGTGTGCCCTACTTTTCTCCTCCATTTCTAACACCCACACCAACGTGGAAGCCAAAACATGGCACGGGGCACTGCGAGAGGCTTCCTGAACCCCATTTTGGGCCTGAAAAGTTTCCTGCAGCAACTTGGAAGCTACAACGGGAAACATGGGAGTGGGACAAATGCATGGGAGGTGTGTGTATGCACAGGGATGGGAGGGCATGTGCAGGGGGATCTCACATTGCATTTTGGGGATTGGGGCATGTGTTTGGGTGTGCTTGCAAGCCCATGTTTTGAGCACTTGGCAAAAAAAAGGTTAACCATCACTGCCCTACATTAGAATGAGACATTAACAAACAGACAATTAGGATTTGAGTACAAATGGCTACGCTAGGGTTCAGTGAAAGTATACTATTTCTTTTTTATTGTAGGTAAGACACTGCATGACCACAGATGTTGATATTATATAGTCCTTTTCTACAACAAAATATTGTTTGTAATCAAATAAATGAGAGATAGAAGCTGAGGTTATCATTTGAATTTAAAAATTTGATTTTACATGCTTGGAGTTTTTAATCAGGGTTATCTTTTTTGTTAAATATTTTGGTTATTGGTTTGGCTATAACATATAGAAGCATATGGACAATTTAGAATGATACTGTCAGATTTCAGTTTTGTGTTTAGCAATCAAATAATACAAAATAGTTATAAGGAAAAAATATATCAGTAAACTTATTGGTTAAAATGTCACGGCACCCCATTTAAGTATTATGGCAAAGTTTTCATTTGAACTTGACAGAACAAATAAACAAATAATTGCAATATATCTTGATAGTAATGCTTTCAGGGGGGAAAAAACCTCCTACATTTACTAAAGATTATTGTAATAAAATATTCATTTTCATTACCTCTCATTTATTCTTTTGCTCTCTCACATCTATGCCTTGTTCCCTCTATTCAGGAGAGAAAAATGCTTTCAAATACTTACTTTGGGTTGACATTTCTAGGACATTAATGAATAAAGCCATTAATGTATCAAACATTTCAGTGTCTTAAGTATTTTTTTTATTTAAAAGAAATGAATAGTACAAATTTCAGGGACAGGTAGAGCTGCATTCTGTTATTTCAACTGAATTAAGAAATAGCAATAATAGCAGATCTTAAATGTTTTCTAGACACCAATCATACCTGAACATTACCATTACAATCATTAGGTTGAATGGATCATCTTTAAGCTCAATGGAGGGCAATTTTGCTGTTCCTAATGCCTTTGTCAATTGCTAGTTTAGTAATTTGGACTATAAATACAGGTTTGTGAAGCCTAACTATCATTCCTATTCACGATATTGATGAATATAACATGCACCATATCCAAACCTTTTCCCAATGGGATTTTTCTCAAGATCACTGGTATCCTGCCCTAAATGGCAGCTGGGGATAAAGCTTTTTCCATCCTCTTCCAAATATCCTGCAAACACTTAGAGAGAACAGTAAAAGCATCATATGGATAATATTTCTATCTTCTTCTGTTTGATGAAGAAGCTAGTAAGAGCTGGAAAGCCTATGGTTCAATTTTCAGTTCAGACAAAATATTTTAGGTACTTTTAGACCGTAAAATGATATGCCACTTTTCTTTCTCTCAGATACCTTTGAAGTATTGGGGGGAAGGGCAATGATATTGTTCTTTGCAGGGTTGTTATAAAGGATTCTAAAAGAACTTTATAAACATGAACCTATAAATCTTTCTTACTGTTGCTCCCATTATTTAATTTATTCCTTTCTCTCCTAAATTCTTGAACAACACATAAAGGGAATAAGTAAGGTTTGACTTAGCATAAATCAGAGATTCTTTATGTTCTGTACTTCAGATCACTTCACAAACATTAGCAGACACATTACTTCACCAATGTGTCTTCTAACTTTGAGTTTTACTTTAGATGATGAATTCTAATCTTAAAGAAGTTTTGAACATCACATGCAGAAACTTTTACCTGCATGTGCATAGTAATACTATGTAGTTTGTGATTATTTATTCATACATATAAATGCTGCATCTATTTATTACAAATCCTTTTCATAGAGCATTTCATCCCAAGATTCAAAATTACTATGCTGAATACTATAATATTATAGTTTTTTCCCCCCAGGTTATTTATAAATGCCTTGTATTTGTATATGCCCTGTTGTCTGTGTCTTGGAAAAGAAATATCCTAAATACATAACACTACCAAATCCTGCAAAATCACTATTTTGACCAATATCCAGATATTTTCCATATAGCAGAAAGTGTGGCTTGCATCCTATGATTAAAATAAATAATGAATACAGTAAACAACAGACATGCAGAATCTTTCCCAGATGTGCAAGTTAAAAAAATTAAGGATTATAAATTATTCTGTTTGTCTCCCATATCTTTGGGATAAAAGCAATCAGTCAGATAGAAAATAAACCTTTCAGGAATTCAGACTTGCTTTTATGAAGATAATTAAAGAAAAGACTAACCAGAACAGACAGAATCTTTTTTAAAGGTGTAAATTATGCATTTTGTATAGAATGTATTGGACTAAGCTTATTTTCTTCTCAAATAACAGCAAATAATTACAGAAAAATGGGAAAGCACAATACTGTAAGTGACTCTATTGCTGTTGGATAATGTTGGACTTCTACTTTGCCACCTAGCTTGGGTGTGTCCCATCATGTTTGGTGTATTGCTGGAAATTAAAATGATGCATTTTTTCTTCACCCCACAAATAAAATAGATCCTATATTCACAATTCATTCAAACTCTCCATGGCTCTTCTAATATAATAAGTTTCCCTAAATTTAGCTAAATTACCAGTGATTGCAGTTATTTTTCCAGTTAGTTTGCTTTTAAAAAAAATCCAAAATTCCTTTAGATTCTCATACTCACACAAAACTACACATTCTGCTTATAGCACATAGAATATATGGTAATTTCTATACAATCCAAATACTCATACTGTAGATCAACTGTTCTTTCCATTTTTAACTCCAGGGAAAGTTAGCTCAGTGCTTATACCTGTAGTGAAATGGCAACCCCAATCTCTCTCATTTTAGAATTTGAGTTCTAATATGTGTCCCACTTTTACAGCTCTTACATTTTCTCAAAAACTCTTCTCTCTAGCTAGTCCCTGAAGCCTTATTGTATGCATCACATTATGGGTCTTTGTCATTAGCATTGTAATGGCAGGAGAATATTGTTATGAGAAATTGCAAATATCCATCCTTTATTAATATCATATGTCAATAATACATAGGAAAATTGCTTCAGAGGTTCAAGTATACTAAGAATTATTAGGGTTATATATATGTATGAATTGAGTCATAGCAAAGGTTGCATAAAAGCAGCTACTACTGGGGAATAAAATATACCTTGGGGAATATATTTGATTATGCATAATGTATTTTTGCTCTTTCATCAGGTTGGTTATATGTGTAATCAATTAATGCCCTGAAAGTAGCTCTTAAAAAATCCTCGTATCTTGATGTCTGTATCTTAGTGACTGTATCTCAAAGTTTTTATAGCTTTTTCAATTTTTCCTGGTAATCAGATGCACACTGAGCACAGCACTATTTGTGCATCTTTTCTATTTTTTGCCAGAGTTTGAGAAACGTGTTGATGTAGTTAGCTGAACTTCAATCTCTTAAATTAATTTGGGGTTTATCCATAATTAAATTAAATCTCACTGATTTAAATGGAATTATCTAAGTCTCAGTCTAAGTCACTGTTTCTAATATATTTCATAAAGGAATAAGGAAGAGAAAAATATGTTTTATTCAATGTTAGAATCAATACTAAGCATGGTAGCTTTTTTGGTATCTTTGGGTCAGTGTGATTCCTGATGATTGCCTGGATGAATCATGACAAGATTTCAGACGTGGTTTGTCATTGCCTGGTTCCTAGGGCTGAGAGAGAGGGCCTTGGTCACTCACCAATTTCATACCTTAAGTGAAATTAGAACTTACAGTTTCCTCGTTTCTAGCCTGATGTCTTAACCACTAGACTAAGCTGACTTTGCAATGGCCTAGGGGACAGTAAAATAAATTGTGGTTAAATATTTGAAAAGACATTAGACATAAGTTATCAATATAACAAACTACCCAGGTGATGATATTTTTTTAATTCCAAGGGCTGACTTTGAGACTGGAAAACAGAAAGAGATTTTGAACCTGCCTCAAACATGTGGTTAAATATTTGAAAAGACATTAGACATAAGTTATCAATATAACAAACTACCCAGGTGATGATATTTTTTTAATTCCAAGGGCTGACTTTGAGATTGGAAAGCAGAAAGAGATTTTGAACCTGCCTAAAACATGAGACCCTAAGTCATAGCAAGGTTTTATATCTCATTTTCCATAATAATAAGTCAAAAGATCAAGAGCCAATCTGATACTGTGTCAGCTCACAAAAGAGCAGCTAAAGGGAAATGGCTTCAGCCTTCCTTTCCAGAAGTAGATTTATTAGAACTGAAATCAACTGGGTTCCATCTATCAATTACAGAAAAAAATGTTGCTTCATTGTTTGCTTGCTTTTCATCTTCTCCAATTTCTGTTTTTAAATATTATGTGTCTTGCAATATGTTTCATTTATTTATTACAATCATTTATAATCCACTTCCCATGAAGGTTTGAACAGGTATCTAGTCATAGGAAAAGGTAAAGGTTCACTACACACATACGTGCTAGTCATTCCTGACTCTAGGGGGTGGTACCCATTTCCATTTCAAAGCCAAAGAGCCAGCATTGTCTGAACACCTTTCCATAGTCATGTGGCCAGCATGGCTAAACACTGAAGGTGCACAGAACACTGTTATCTTCCCATCAAAATGGTCCCTATTTTTCTACTTGCATTTTTACATGTTTTTGAACTGCTAGGTTGGCAGAAGCTAGGACAAGTAACGGGTGCTCACTCCGTTACGTGGCAGTAGGGATTTGAACCGCTGAACTGCCAACCTTTCTGATTGACAAGCTCAGCCTCTTAGCCACTGAGCCACCGCATCCCATCCTAGTTATATAAAAACCAATAACATGCAATTATTCTAAAATATAATAGAATTGTAACACCTTAGAAGGCCTAGAATGTAACCAGGATCCATGCATAAATGACTTTATAAGTGATAGCCAGTGCCTTGATTTAGAAGCAAACTGGCAAACTGCATTATAACTGTTATTCTGCAATAACATCTGTCACAGGAGAGAAAGCAAGAAGCTGCATTTACTATAGAAAATGTAAAGCATTTTCTCAACAACACAAACAGAAGCAAACACAGATTTATATATAATAGATCTCGGATCAAATCTGTAATGTTCTCTTAAAGGATTTCATTGTCAGAATTAAGTGAGACTTCTACTTCAAAGCTAGTACAAGTTCGGAAGCCAAATATTCCTCAGAGATTGCAGAGATCCTCTGTGTATGATACATAGAAACTACTCCTGTGGCAAAGTAAATCAGATCACAATTATCAAGTGGCAATAGCAGCATGTTTGTGTATCTGAAAGCTTAGTCAAATATATAAAAGAGGTGGGAAACAGCATATTGTTACAATACAGGGCTCTGATCCTGCCATGTTTTGTCTTAACAGTTTGTGAATAATATATTGGCTTTGAAATCAATAGAAATGCTTATAAGAAATGGAGGGAAAGATTTATTTATAGGGAGCTGGAACCAGGCTATGCATTCAAATTTAACTATCATAGTGCAGTATTAACTAGAAATGTGTTCATCGGACAGGTTTTTAAAATACATTAGGAATATTTGCTTACTTTATTGGCATAAAACTGTTCCCATAGGATATGAGAAGAAAAGAAACACAATTGCTTTTATTCTTTTTGCTCTCATTTCTTTCTCTACTGCATTATATCTTACAATTGCATGACCTCCTCAACTAGACAGTGTCCTAAAATATACACTGTAAGTAATAAAAAAAAGGCTTGTGAAAATTAATCTGCATATATCAGCAGCATTTGGAACCAATGGATAGTTTTGGCTTGGCTAGCCACCATCAAGGATATTTCCAAGACAATGTTGAGCTGATTTTGGAAATCCTTTCTGCATTTTTATGATAGAGTCCAGTAATGCAGCAGGTTCCCCAGAAAGGAGAGAACACATTCCAAGGAAAGGGGCAAGATAAGAGACAGCACAGTTCAGAGATGGATCATGGGAAAAGATTTAGGATAGCCACTCCATTGTTGTTGTTAGTTGCGCAGTCATGTCTGACCTATTGAGACTCCATGGACAACGTTCTTCCAGGCCTTACTGTGCTCTACTATCCTCTGTAGTCCATTTAAGCTCACACCTACTGCTTCGGTGACTCCATGTATGCTCCATGCATGCCTGAGAATAAAGAAAGAAAGGAGTGATCTGCAATACCAATCCCATGGTCATGCAGACTGATAACAAAGAAAAGACATAGAATAAATCCTTTATAGACTAACACATTTTACTAAAAAGAATAAGATTTCATGAGCCTACCATTTACTTCAGCAGATACATTGGAATAACCAACTCTCCTTCCACAGATTAAATCCTCTCTCTTGGCCAGTAGATTGTGAGCTGCTAAACACTCAACGGCAATGAAGTTACACTTCCAATAGTAAAAAACAAAAAAGCAATGGCACTTTAGAGGGATATTATTATTATTATTATTATTATTATTATTATTATTATTATTATTAATTTGTCTTGTATGCCGCCCACTCCCAGAGGACTCACAAAAGACAAGGGAAAGGGAGGAACGAGACAAAGACAACATATTAAAAACAAAACCAACATTCACAATTTCCATGGAGGTAGATGCTTCTCAGCTCCCCCCAGCCTGCTGGAACAGCCAGGACTTGGTGGCTTTGCGGAAGGCTGGGAGGGTAGTAAGGGTCCGGATCTCAACAGGGAGCTCGTTCCAGAGGGCCGGAGCTGCAACAGAGAAGGCCCTCCCCCGGGGAGTCCCCAACCGACATTGGCTGGCAGATGGAATCCGGAGGAGACCCAACCTGTGCGATCTAATTGGTCTGAGAGAGGTAATCGGCAGGAGGCGGTCTCTATTAGGTATAAAGTGTTGAAAAAAGCATTACACTATGTCCTTGCTTCATTTCTGACTGCAGCTTTTAGCTCTATTACAGTGATTAAGAATACTGTAAGATTAAGTCCCTACTTCTGCTGTTCACCGAGAGCCATCATAGGTCATTATGGAAAATATTAGCTTTTGAAATTTTGAAAAAAAATCCAGCATTTTCCTTTCAGTGGTTTTCCCCTGACAAAAAGCAGATAGAAATGTTTCACTATCTAAGCAGTATCTTGAACCTTTCCTAAAAGGCAAAATTGGAAAAGGATAATGAGCTAAAATGCTATATAATTCAATCCATTGAATGAGAAACTCTAGTCCCTGTACTGTCTGCAGAAATATAATTTATTGTATGTAATGTTAGTTATTTAGTCTCCTTACATCTTCAAATATTTACTTTGTTATAAATAAAACTTTTCTGGCAAAATTTTAGGGTGAATAAACACTCCTTATAATTGAAAATGATAAGTATTTTAAGCAAGATGAGGTTGTAGGTTTTACTAAACAACTCTCACAGAATGGTGAAAAGCAGCATCTTCAAAGCCATTTTTTGCATATGGTATATTTTAATTGTTTCAGGCATTTTTGTTCTATTGTTTACTTAAAACTCCCATGATGGCTTACAGAAATTAGCAGTAAGTCAGTCCCTAACCCTAACTGTGTAATTAAAAGTCTTATTATAAAAGGAGAACAGATTTGGGGGGGGAGGGAGAAGCAAATGTGGAAATTAATTATTAGATCTGTGGAAAGTTTTGAATGGTGTTTTGCTTTGATCAAGATTGTATAATGCTCTCCGTCAAATTTCCTCAGCAAATCGATGTTCTATCTTGCCCTTCACTTTAGAAGAAAAGCTGCTATAAATGCAGAATGCATTATGCCAAAACCTCTTCCAACTTTACAATTTCTAGACAAGGCCTTGGAACAAATCGAAATGCTTGTTCAGCATATTTGTGTCACCTCTGTGCCTCTGTGAAGCAACCAAGTGGTCTCTGTGGTAGAAAATGCCTCTTCAAGGTAAAGAATGGTTGTTTTGCACATAGCAATCAGTTATTAAATAAAATGGTATTATTTATGTTACAAAAGAGCAAAGCAAACTCCTTGAAGATCTATTTTACAGGACTACTGTACAGGGCCGCTTTGCTTCTTAATTGTGACAGTAACCATCCTAGGCAGTAGGGCAGTGTTGGCAAACCTTTTTGGCACCGAGTACCAAAATGGGAACACACGTACAAGCACGTGCATGCATGCTGGAAACCAGAAGAGCAGCCGCCTGGTGTGCATGCGTGCCGGGAAGATGATCTTCCAGTTTTCGGCTTGCACATGGGCACCAGCTAGCTGGTCTTCGCATGTGCATACATGCCAGAAACTGGAAGACTAGGTGGCCGGTGTATATGCATGCACCAGAAACTGAAATATCATCTTCCCAGCATGTGCATGCACACCGGGCAACTGCTCTTCCAGTTTCCAGCGCTCCCAGGTGCGTGAAGGCCAGCTGGCTGCTGTGCCAGAACCTGGAAGAGCAACAGGCAATGGCTTGCATGCTCGGAGAGATGGCTCTTTGTGCCACTTCTGGCATGTGTGCCATAGATTCACCATCACAGTACTAGGGGGCACTGGCTTCAGTGACCTTCCTAATCTCCTTGCAAATGTGAAACGCCAGTATATTTTTCAACAGCTACGACAGTTTTCAATGCTAGTAAAAGTCAGATATTTTTCTGTCCGTAGCAGTTGCTACATAAAGAAATTGCTCTTAATCAGGTTCTTTGTTTCCTTGGGTTATTTGCCAAGAATAGAAAAGAAAATATCCATACCTGTTTATAATGCAAAGGGGTTAGATTTTGAGATATTGCTATCATCATAAAATTGGTTGACATTTTCCACCCACTTTCAAACTCACATTTGTTCTTTCATGTTCTCAGAAAAGAGGAAAGATGCAATGGTCCTTCCAGTGGTTTTATAAGCCTGAGGAAACAGCCATTGGCACCATTCAACCACAATTCAAAATCTCTGTTGGCTGATTAAAATTACAACATTTGCTCCGATCATTTGATGTAATGAGGAATGGAAATGGGCAAGGCTTTGAAGGAATATTGATTTAATGGAGCTTGTGCACAAGTACCACATGAAGCAGATTCACAGTTGAAGTGGCGACCAGTCCAAAGCAATACAATTAAGTTGCTTCAAAGTAGTTTGTATAGTCTCAAAACACTCCACAGATTTGATAGCTTTTTCACAGTTTCTGCGGTTATAAAAGATGATATACAATGCAGCAACTTCAATTCCTTCTTTAGAGATTGAGATTGTGATGGGCATGAGTAGCCAATCACTTTAATGCTTCATTACACTCTTTGCCTATCAGAGCTTTTTTTGGGTAGCAAGGCTAAAATTACTTTCAACTTCATTCACTTTTTCAGGTTTCAATTTCTGCAGCCTTGACTTGCACTCTCTTGTGTTAATAGTATGTTATATTTTTGTGTTGGTTTGGCTACACAGCAAAGAGCTCAAACAAGCTCCAAATATAGAGCCAGATTGACCTTTCTACCTGATTAAATCAAATATAAATCTTGTGACAATAAGTAAATGATGTGGCATGGCTAGATATGAAACTTCTTTTTCTATGTCTTACCATCATTGTAATTCTGTATGTCATGATAACATAAGGGATGTGGTGGCTCAGTGGCTAAGACACTGATCTTGTCATTTAGAAAGGTTGGCCATCTGCCGGTTTAAATCCCTAGCACCACATAACGGAGTGAGTTCCCATTACTTGTTTCAGCTTCTGCCAACCTAGCAATTTGAAAGCACATAAAAATGCAAGTAGAAAAATAAGAATTACCTTTGGTGGAAAGGTAACAGCATTCTGAGTGCCTTCAGCATTTAGTTATGCTGGCCACATGACCACGGAGACATCTTCAGACAGCACTTGCTTTTTGGTTTTGAAACAGAGATGAGCACTGCCCCTAGAACTGTAAACTACTAGCACACATGTGGGGGGAAACCTTTACCTTTACCTTAATCCTGCTAGTACTCCCTAATAGTTTTGAAATGCAAGTTTGAGACATCACTCAAATCACAAATTTGAACTAAAACATAATCCCTCACATGCCCCCCCTCCTTCTGTTATATTAAAGATTTCAAGAGAGAGATGAGGCATTAGTTCTACTCCTATGGTGATAGGCTTGTGATTATGTTTTTAAAAAGTCATTTGAAGGTATACCAAAGCAAACTCTCCCATTCAGGTCATTTTTGCTGCAACTTAAACTTGTAGATGATAGGAAAATGGGGAAAGGTGCCACAAGCAAATGGTGCTGCTTTACCATCTGGGATCCCAATGTGACACCTGTAAGTAAACAAATGTCAGCCATGATAATGCCATACAAACTGTGCCTGTCTTCTCTGGGAAAATGAGCAAGCTGAGATTTACTTCTGGCCTGACTGTGAGGCACCTAATTACTATAAATCAAGAGAGGAGTCAGTCAGGCATGAGGTGGGGGCCTCTCATTGGAAAACAGCAGAGTAGGAGATGCCTGGTGAATAGCAGAACTTTCCAGCTTATCAGAAATGTAACAAACAATTATTGTCAAAGCAGCCTTTTCTTCATTTTTCCTAAGAAAGAGAGAGGGAAAGAAGTTCGGAGAGCCAAACAAGTTCTATATAGCCTTCCTGGACTCCTCCCACAGATTCATATCCTAGTGTCAAGAAAAATAAAACAATGCTTTTATTTCCTGTTTCCTCATGTCCTTTTGGGATTTGGTGACATAGAGGTTAGAGCAGAGGTAACTTACATTTCCTAATGAATTATTATGAAACTAGAGCACAAATGGAACTGATTTACTTGAAGTTGTACAGAAACCTCTAAAAGCGGGGGCGGGGGGTGATAACACGGTCATCTCTGTTTCCATATTGTTGACGATTCCAAAGGTGAATATCCTGGGATATGCAACTGATGGCAAAATGCATCTCAGTCTGATAATATAATTTCACAATTCATTAGTTCCCATCTCAGTTTAAGATTTTAGAAGAGATCAGCATAAAATGAAATTTTCTTTCTTCCCTTCAAGCCATCAGTCTTGAGATAGTTTTTGTTTTGTTTTGAAGATTGCCATGCAAACTATTTACAAGGAAAGTACTAAAAGTACCATTGGAGGACAATAAAAAAGTAAATCACAAGAATAAATTATTAGAGCTGGGGAACTATTACCAATAATTAGCCTCTGAACTGACACACACTGGGTGTCCTATGGTAAAATGTATTTCCTGTACATTTCTATTGCTATTATAGGAATTATTTCAAATTCTTTCACTATCTATCAGATATTTCAAATCAATTGCTGTATTTTTCGGAGTATAAGATGCACCGGAGTATAAGACGCACCAAGGTTTTGAAGAGGCAATTAAAAAAAAAATGTTTTTGCCCTCTGAAAACCTCCCAAAAGCGGCCCATTTTTTCCAAAAAAGGCATTAATAGTCTTTAGGGGGGCTTGCAGAGTGCTCCTAGGGGGTGTCCCCCCAAACAAGCAAAAATGGCCCATTTTTCCCAAACATGGGCCCATTTTTTGTCAAAAAAATTGCATGTGTTGCCTATAGGAGGCTTACAGAGTGCTCCTGTGGCTGGGGGGGGGGAGAGGCAAAAATGAGCAAAAACCAGCCCATTTTTCACTCATTTCTGCCTTCCCCAGCCCCCAGGAGCTCTCTGAAAACCTTTTAGAGGCCATTCTGCATGACCATTTTGGTGAAAGGGGCAGGTTTCAGGAGGCAAAAAATGCTGTATTCAGTGTATAAGACACACCCAGCAGTTCAGCCTCCTTTTTAATGGAAAAAGGTATGTCTTATACTCTAAAATATACGGTACATATAACTTTTATGTACACATATCTTTGGCCTTTTTTTTCTTAGGCACTCCATAATGGTCTGTAAGAATATCCTTGAGAGACAGGAGAAAAAGTAGGATGAGCCACAAACTAGCAATGGTCAGATGAGAGACAGAAGAATGGAGACCATGGCAATGTCTCTCTAATGTCTTGGACCATAAAGGCAAAGGGGGCACAGGCATACATTTATGATTCCTTTACTGTAACCTTACAATAAAGAGATAGTTCATGTTTGGTGGTTCTTATCTGGACTATCTCAAAGGACTGACACTGTCATTCAGTATGGCATCCAAATCTCCTTCAGATGCTGTGCCAAATTGTGGTTTTTAAATTGACAATTAGTTAAAATATAGCATACTTCACTTAATCCTCCAAGGAAAGATTGAAAGCAAATGATATCCAGGCAGAAGAAGAACATCATGGCTTCAAAATGTAAGGAACCGGTTTGGACAAAACTCAACAGCATTTTTTCATGTGGTTATTGATAAAAATAGGATCACCAACATGATCACCCAAGTCCAATGACATATATGGCACAACAAGAAGAAGAAATAGCTAAAATGATAAATGTGAAAACTAATGCTAACTACATTTCACTGAACTAGGTTAACTTTTAAATCATACTTTTCTTTGGTCTTGGTACCATCTATGTTTTAGAGTGCAGACTATGACATTCTATTCAGGGAAGAAGTTTGGCCTACTGTCTGGAATAGGCCATACATTCTTGTCTGAAGTAAAAGAGTAGAAATGGGAAGAAGTATTCTCTTCAGGTTTCAATAGATTAAAATAATACATTAATTTTCAATTGCTGGAGAAGCAACTGCACACTCTGTAATTCATAATGTTCAACATAAAATTAACCTAAGAGTAGCCCTGACCTAATGGCAAAAAGTGACGGTGTAGAGTAGATAATTGCATAAAATTAAATAAATTGAAATAAGCAAAGTATATTAATGTCACCCTTGTTCAGTGGTATCTTGATAAATGTTATTCCCCCATTTCAGTAGCTTAAATAGAAACAGTATAAAATAATTTCTAACAGCTAAGACTGCCTTTACTTATTAATTAATCTGCAATTATCTTTTAAATAATATTACTGGTAGTGTTGTGTGCAGGGGAAAAAATCCTTAAATCATTTACTGCAGTGTACAGGGCAATAAATAAAATATAACGCAAACTGCTCTAAATTATTATAAGACCCACAATGCTAAAGAATGTGACTTATCTATTTGAGAGGTGGTCCTCCAGATTGGGAAGAATGAATAGAAGATCTTTTTATACATGTTCACACACTACTTGTGAATGTTTTAACTTGTATACATGTGCTTTCTTGAGCCAAGGTGGCGCAGTGGTTAAATGCAGCACTGCAGGCTACTGCTAGATCAGCAGTTCAGCGGTTCAAATCCCACCGGCTCAGGGTTGACTCAGCCTTCCATCCTTCCGAGGTGGGTAAAATGAGGACCCAGATTGTTGGGGGCAATATGCTGACTCTCTGTAAACCGCTTAGAGAGGGCTGAAAGCCCTATGAAGCGGTATATAAGTCTACTGCTATTGCTATTGCTCCTATTTCTGTGCAATATCCTTTGAAAATGGCCTGAAATTTGCAATAGTTCAAAATGAGGTTAATAGTAGTTGCCAAGGATATGCAGGAAATCTAAACATGTAATTTGTACATTGCTTGCCAGTAAATATCCATAAACAATTTCCTGCAGTTCAGCTAATTTAGGGTTTGTTCCTTCTCTAGTCCATTTTCCAGTTCCTTTATTTGCTATAAGACCATTGTATGAAATGCGGCCTCTGTGACATATTAAAGAGGAGGAATAATTTTTCTTCCTCCACTATATTCATATTATCCCAAAACTCATTTGGAATCATGGAATCACACATTGATATACATGGGCCCTCCCTATCAAGCATGTAAAGGAAGAATCTCCATTAACAAACTCCTCGTAGATAGAAAATGTAGAAGAGAAAATATTTGAACAATTGGAAGGAGTATGTTTTTTTAAAAAACATTTGACATCATTCGAATGAAATACCAATCCAGAGGCTGATTCTTAGCGGAGAATTGTTAAGTAGTAAAATTAAGTATATTGTGGACTAGTTTAATTTTGATTGATGTTGCTGATTGTATGAACCAGTGTCTTCTCACAAGATGCTAAAGGGATTTGGGTAATCAGTGGTTGCAGCTCGCTCATTTATATGAACCCTGTAAAATGACAGAAGAAGGCACCAGTTTGGATAGAATTTCTGCTTATGAGTTCTATAAAAAGTCACTAAATATGGAAGTTTCGATATTACTTTTGTAGCCAAATAGCTCTAGGTCATATTTTTCACCTCAACTTAATCATGAATTTGATTTCATTAAAAAAAAATCTTAGCAAAAAGAAAATCCTTAACTGTGTGCATTACATCTAGTTATGGCCCAATTTATATAAATTGGTGTAGGAAGAAAAAGAAATCTGTTCCAAATCTACTCACAATTTTTGTTCAGAGGATGGTCTCATGATAGCACTTCAGTTTGTTGGTAATTATCACTGTCTGTTCACATCATTCTTATTTTATAAGCCTCTACTTTGGTCTTCTTTAGCTATCTTTTTTTTCCTGGAATAAAACCACTCAACATTCTTTGACCAATTTGATTACCGTGCTTCCACAAAAATAAGACAGGGTCTTTTTTTTTTACCCCAAAATAAATTTTTGGCCTTATTTTTGGGGAGGTATTATCATTTTTGAGATGCAGGAAGCGGTGATAGGTAAGGAGTGGGGCACGAGGCGCGTTGCTGGGCCTGATGCTCTTTTTGCAGTGGCCATTAGCATGACAGAAGGGGCATGGTGGCTAGGGTTGTGGGAGTGGCCATTAGGTGTGTGGGGTGCATGGGACATGTTTCCCCTCCCTTCCCCCCCACCAGTTTTGTCTCCTCACCTCATGTTGTTTGCATAGCAAGCAACCAGAAGAAATCGTGGGGACTCGCTGTGCATGCATTTAAATATTTTTTGGGAAGACTTATTTTCAGGAAAGAACTTATTTTACTGCATGCGCTCAAAAGCCCAATTGGGCTTATTATCCAGAGAGGTCTTATTTTCAGGAAAACAAGGCAGTACGTAAGAAAGATCCATTCTGCATTCAGGATATATTGAAGATATTTTCCCCCCTTTTTTTTCTTTTTCAGCAACTAAAGGCATTGCTTTTGTTGTAATTCATTCTTCACTTTGTTCCCTTACTTTGGAGTATTCCTTGCTTCATTCCTACCTCCGGTACATGTTCACTGCGGCCATGACATTGACAGACATTGGTTGGGATCTCAAATAAAAGGGATTCAGAAGTGGGAGATCCTTTGAGACAGATTTGTAAAATGCCTTTTCCCAACAGTCCAGCATTACTAAATAGGCTACAGCATAATTTTGCTTCCATACACTTCTCAGTTTGTAATCTGATGTAATATGCATGAGCATTGCCATGAATAATGAAATGTGGTCTCTCAGATAACAGCTTAGCTAAATTCTACTGCCCCCTTTTTAATTTTTATTTTTTTAAGAAGAAGACAAAACAATTTTTTAGTCCCAAAGACAAACCTATGAATAGTTTTTTTAAAAAAAATATATTTGCCATCACTTTGAAACGTCTATTTAAAATGTATCCCCGTGTTAAATTGCAGATTATATTATGTTTCTTGAAAAATAGTTTATTAATTTGGTATCTAGATAATGTATGCCCTCATTGTTATGACCTAGTTTCACTATACCTGGATAAAGAAATCATGAAGTGTTAAAAACAGAAAGAATGTAGGTCTCTGACATACTGTGAGCTGGGCAGGAACCTTAAGTAGAGGATTTATTTATAGGCACACTTTTCTCCAGCTCTCCTTGTGCTTTCATAAGGTCTTAAAACAATTTCAAACCATAATGTCATAAATTACAATTGATGTAAAGTATAATAATATTCTAAAATGTAATAACATACTAAGGTAAAATATTTAAATGGAGCCTTAAATAAAGTAATATTTTTGTTGGCATGAAAAGGATGTCAACATAGAAATGTTGACATGTACTAACAATGGGCAAAGAAAAGGTATTTCAGGGGATATTTTTTAACCATATTGCTACATAGCCCTATCAGGCCAAATTCATGCTGACAAAACTTAACCTCCATGTAGGATTTTTTAGATTATATTTTCCCTATGTGTCTCATCTTAATACTTTCATAAGATTCATAGACGATGATTGTTTTTTATTAAAATGCTAAATACAAGAAATTAATGTGGGAAATGTAAGATGTATACCTTAAGGGAAGCATCCCTTTTAGGGAAGGTGTAATATGAACATCTTGCAGTTCCATTCTTCTTTAAAAAAAGATAATTAAAAATATTTTAGCTCCTAGAGCATTGCAGTTATACATTCCTAACACATTTTGGAGCTGAATAACATTAACTTTTTTTTTTAAAAAAAGCAGATAAAACTAAGAACAAAAATGAAACAATACCATAAATATGTGACTATTCCCACCCTGAATTTTGTGAAAAGAAATTCTTATTTTCAAGGACAACCATCTTTACAGAGAAAGAATAAAGGGATATTCCTTTTCTTCTCATCCTATTTGTCATATCTGTATCTGTGATCATTCAATCAATATCTACCTCTTATTATGAAATGCTTTTATACTGGCTTTGAGCTAGCTGGTTCCCAGGTCATGGAGTTGCATATTTCATATAGCAATAGCAATAGCACTTTGACTTATATACTGCTTCATAGTGCTTTTACAGCCCTCTCTAAGCAGTTTACAGAGTCAGCATATTGCCCCCAACAATCTGGGTCTTCAATTTATCCACCTCGGAAGGATGGAAGGCTTAGTCAACCTTAAGCCGGTGAGATTTGAATTGCTCAATTGCAGCTAGCAGTCAGTTGAAGTAGCCTGCAGTACTGCACTCTAACTACTGTGACACTTTGGCTCTTACAAGTTGCTTCTTCTCATTATTTACTCTAGTTGAAAAGAAATATAACTTATTGGGATGAAACCTGTCAAAGTTGCTTCTCTGATACAAACATAATTGAAAAATTGACAATCTGGCCTGATTGTAGTGCTTATGAAGCTTTACAAACCGCAGGTAATTTTGACCAAGTTAATAGCAATAGCAGTTAGACTTATATACCGCTTCATAGGGCTTTCAGCCCTCTCTAAGCGGTTTACAGAGTCAGCATATTGCCCCCACAGTCTGGGTCCTCATTTCACCCACCTCGGAAGGATGGAAGGCTGAGTCAACCCTGAGCTGGTGAGATTTGAACAGCCGAACTGCAGAACTGCAGTCAGCTGAAGTAGCCTGCAGTGCTGCATTTAACCACTGCGCCACCTCGGCTCTCAATAATGGTCACAATACTACAAATAAGAAGGGGATGCTCTTGGTAGAGGGCTTGCTGATTTAGAAAGTATCTCCTTGTCAAATAGGCAGAGATATCCACAAGCAATAAGATCCCTTTTTAGCATGAGTATAACTGACCTTTCCTTGCAAGAGAAAAGTTTGCCCTTGCCAAGCAAAAGCTTCTTGCTTCAGCCGCAGCTAGGCAGAAAACCATCCAATCCAGAAATTAATTATTCTTTCTATTCATGACTTAGTAAATCATCCATTTCACATCTTTTCTTTGGATTTGTGAATTATCCACAAATTAAAGCTCTCTTCAAGGCATTCATTAAGTATTCTTCATCTGCAGCTCATTTTCATACAGGCTGCCTGAGTGTATATGATTGCAAATGAAGGTCATAACATATGGTTGAATCCCTTTGGCTAAACTGGTGTATATTGAAAGAAAACAGAGTTTTTCAAACATCTACTTTTGATACTTTTGAATTCAAGCTTTATACTTCCGTGATTGTCCTTGGCTATATATGGCAAAGATAAGAATTTAATTGAAGTTAGTAGCTTGGTTCTTTGCATAAGTAAGAAAACAATTTGCCGATATATTTTCCTAGATTTTTAAAGCAAATCAGATGTGCACATAGGCATACAGCATGGGTATGCATATACCAACTGATAGCTGATAACAACAAATAAGAAAACAATCAAATGTGTATGGTGATGTAATGATGCAAACCTTGATTTTTCCTACTTGTGTCTCAGTTTCAAAGGTATTAAGTAGGTCACAGAGTGCAATGTCATAGTAGACTCACTCTCCTCCCAAGATGACACAATAGCAAAGGACTTAGACTTATACACCACTTCATAGTGCTTTACAGCTCTCTCTAATTGGTATACAGAGTCAGCATATTGCCCCCAATATCTGGGTCCTCATTTTTACCAACCTCGGAAGATGGAAGGCTAACTTTGAGCCGTTCAGAATCAAACTCCTGAAGTGAGAAGTGAGTTAGCCTGTAGTACTGCTTTCTAACCACTGCACCACCACGGCTCTTACAAGTTAGTTGAGCAAAAACTTTTAAGCAAAACCTTAAAAGAATATGATATACTTAGAGATAGTGTAGCCCCTCCTGAAGAAACCGTCCTTGGATCCAGCAGTTCTTAACAACTATCGTCCAGTCTCCAACCTCCCCTTTGTGGGGAAGGTTGTTGAGAAGGTGGTGGCCTTACAGCTTCAGCGTACCTTGGAGGAAGCTAACTATCTTGACCCCTTCCAGTCTGGCTTCAGGCCCGGTTACAGCACTGAAACCGCTTTGGTCGCATTGACCGATGATCTCTGGAGAGCCAGAGATGGAGGCTACGCGTCCATCCTGGTTCTCCTCGACCTCTCAGCGGCTTTCGATACCATCGACCATGGTATCCTTCTGCGACGACTGCGGGAGGTGGGGGTGGGTGGCACTGTTTTACAGTGGTTCTCCTCCTACCTCTCGGACAGGTCGCAGTCGGTGTTGGTGGGGAGGGAGAGATCGTCCCCGAGGCCCCTAACCTATGGGGTGCCGCAGGGCTCGGTTCTGTCCCCCCTGCTATTTAACATATACATGAAACCGCTGGGCGAGATCATTCGGAGGCACGGGATTAAGTACCATCAATATGCGGACGATACGCAGTTGTATCTGTCCGCCCCGTGCCAACTCAATGAAGCGGTGGACGTGATGAACCGGGGCCTTGAGGCTGTTAAAGACTGGATGAGAGCTAACAAACTGGTACTCAACCCGGAAAAGACCGAGTGGCTGTTGTGTTTTCCTCCCAAAAATTTGGCTAACGTTCCATCAATCAGGCTGGGGGGGCAAAATTTATACCCCTCAGACAGGGTCCGCAACTTGGGAGTCCTCCTGGATCCACAGCTGAGTTTTGACCACCACTTGTCGGCTGTGACCAGGGGGGCATTTGCCCAGGTTCGCCTGGTGCGCCAGTTGCGGCCCTACCTGAACCGGGAGGCTCTCACAACAGTCACTCGAGCCCTTGTGATCTCTAGGCTGGAATACTGCAATGTGCTCTACATGGGGCTGCCCTTGAAGAGCATCCGGCGACTTCAGCTAGTTCAGAACGCGGCCGCGCGAGTGATCATGGGCGCACCACGGTTCGCCCATATAATACCAATCCTCCGTGAGCTGCGCTGGCTACCTGTTGATCGTCGGGTGCACTTCAAGGTCTTACTTACCACCTATAAAGCGCTCCATGGTAGTGGATCTGACTATTTGAGAGACCGCCTCCTGCCAATTACCTCCCTGCGTCCCATCAGATCGCACAGAGTAGGCCTCCTCCGAATTCCATCCGCCAGTCAGTGCCGACTGGCGACTACGCGGAGGAGAGCCTTCTCAGTTGCAGCTCCGACATTATGGAACAACCTCCCCGTGGAGATCCGTACCCTCACCACAGTCCAGGCCTTCCGCACAGCCCTCAAGATCTGGCTATCCCGTCAGGCCTGGGGATAGGATTACTCTCACCCCGCCCGAATGTTGAGTGAATGTTGTGTTTTTATGGATAATTTTCTTTTATTCACGATTCTTTTTCTTTTTAAGTCTTGTCTTGCACTCCCTTCCCCTCATTGTTGTAAGCCGCCCTGAGTCCCCTCAGGGAAAAGGGCGGCATATAAATCCTCAATAAAATCCTAAAAAAATCCTAAAATCCTGAAGACCATTCTAGAATACATATAAAACATACAAAGAAACCTTATAACAGATTTAAAACACAACTAAACTAAGATATTAACCGGAATATTAGGTGCTTCTTGCCCTATTCCTATTTTAGATTTTAAGCTTTATTTAAATTCCTGGGCTCCCTTTTGGTCTTGTTTTATTCTAGGTATCATAACATTTGGGGTATGGAGAAAGAAATAAAAAAATGCTGACTAGCATATGGGATATATGATTGATTTTTCAGTAAAGATACTTGATTAAATGAAAAAAAAACTCATTAAGTGAGCTTTGAATAGATGTTATACATCAGGCAATTGCTTTCTAATGGAACAACAAAAAGATATGTGATAACTCCTGTATTCTTTGAGAATTGTACATTATCAATAAAATATTGGTGAAAATAATTAATACAAGATATGGGGATCAAATTGGAAAGCTTGTAATTCTTTTTTTAGCTACTTTATAAGCTATCTTGGTCAAGATCTGGTGGACAATGGAAGTCTCTCTTTCCTTCTCAGTTGGTGAGCTGAACAGAATCCCTGGTGATCTTTAAATATGTCACTTTTAACAGCATGCTATTGTTTGTTGACATGGCAGAAATAAAGGATGAGAAAAATGTAGTCGCCCAGATGCTAGAGAAGGAAGTGGACAACTCTGCTTTTCCCTTTTTTGTACATAAAGCACCCAGGGTTTCTAAATAAAAATAGTTCCTTGATGAAATTGTTTTACAGTTTCTCAAAACCCTTTTTCTAAAAGAAAAATTATCTTGTTTACCCTCTTCTCAAAATGCTTAAGAATTTATTTCAATATGAATGCATGCTTAGCTTACTTTTATGCTAGGAGTGACAGAAGATGTCATGTTTTCCTGAAAATAAGATCCCCCTGAAATAAGCACTTGGCCTTATTTTCAGGGAGGTCTTTCTTATTATTTTTGAGGTGCAGGAGGTTGACGAGCGTGGACACTTATTTGAATAGAATAGCAGAGTTGGAAGGGATCTTGGAGGTCTTCTAGTCCAACCCCCTGCTTGGGCAGGAAACCCTATACCATTTCAGACAAATGGTTATCCAACATCTTTAAAACTTCCAGTGTTGGAGCATTCACAACTTCTGGAGTTCCAGTGATTAATTGCTCCAACTGTCAGGAAATTTCTCCTCAGTTCTAAGTTGCTTCTTTTCTTGATTAGTTCCCCCCATTGCTTCTTATTCTACCCTCAGGTGCTTTGGAGAATAGTTAGACCCCCTCTTCTTTGTGGCAACCCCTGAGATCTTGGCTGCTGCTGTGTTGAAATATTTTCAGACAGGCTTATTTTCAGAGGAGGGCTTACCTTAGCGTATGTGCTCAAAAGCCTGATTGGGCTTATTATCTGGGGAGGTCTTATTTTCAGGGAAACAGGGTAGTATATATCAGATTGTTCCTATCTGTTTTATATATTTCCAAATGTGAAAGAAATCCACACATAATCTTTGGTCATAGACCATTAACAACAAAAATAAAGATAAGAAAATTAGACTCTATCAACTTTCACTAAAAGCTAGAGAAATATCAAAAGCAAGTTGTCTATATCAAATTGAATGAAAAGTGATAGAAAACCATTTTTCTGAATATTATTTGTCTAAGAGAAAGGGGCTTGGGAGAATGAATTAACAATCTGAGAAAGAAAGAGCCAGGAAGGGGATATGGGTCTCATTTCAGATTTAGGAGACAATGATTAGTCTTATGTTCAGGGCAGCTTATGTAAAAGACCAGTATCTCATACATTAATAATTGCCAATCAATGATGCAATTATTAGTATTGAGGTTATTGTTAGATCCAAATCCATGTGTAGTTTTATTTTTTCTACACAACAAAAATATTGCTGATTATGCTACAAATGACCAGCAAATAAAGTTTTCATAAACTTAATAAATTGTTAGGGTTTTTTTAATGCAAAAAAGTTTTAGGCCCAATTATCTATAAAACAGGGTCTTCGGTTACTATAGTGTACAATGGAATAAGGTAACAACTCATCAAACAGTCTTAAAATTCTCTTGCTCCAGTTTTCCTTGTCATCTAAGTGCTGTTCTTATATTAATCAGCCAGTTCACAATGAAAGGCAATGTACTTAATGCAATAGCTATATTGTGTAATTCCTATGGGAACAAGAGAGGGAAAGCTAGACCTTGTTGACTTTTTAATGGCTCTTGTCTAGGGAATTCACTGCTGATGAGGAAATGAGCCTCATTCACTTCAGCTCTGGCTGTAACCTCCAATACCATAGTGAGTTGCATTAAGTGCACTTTATGGCTCTTTCTCTTCCTCACCAGCCATTTTCTTAATGCAAAATGCCACTTCCATTGCTTTAACTTGGTGAAGCAAAGTGTAGGGCAACAAAAGCTCAGCTGGAAAGAAGTGAGCATGGAGGACATGAACATGTTTATTTGCTTCTGTTACAGCTCCTTAGTCATGAACACAGGTCGAAAGCTTTTCTTCCAAAAGGCCCCTCGGCACATGTTATATTTGCACATAAATGACCACAGGTGGTTTATTTCTGCCAAAGAGACTATGGGTTACATCTGAAAATGCAATACAATGCTTTTTACAGTCGTTTACAAAGAATCTGTGGCTATCATCCAGCCACAAGAGATGAGACAATTAAATCTCATGGTCAGGCGATTAATTGATTGACTGATTCATTGATTTTATACTGCTTCACAAGCACTTGGGTTATATTTGCAACTACACTACTTGTGATGGGATATCATATACTTGTCAAAAACATAGCTATCAGCAAACCTCAAAGAGTTGTACTATCTCCTTTGCATAAAAGTGTGTTGATATTTGTGCTGAAACATGAACGAGAAATAGTTTACTATTGGCAGAAAGAACAAAACAGATACTAGCTGAAATGAAGAGAAGTTAGCAAATGTGACCAGATTAATATATGACTCATTCTGATTATTCTGACCCCTCTTTGATGAGGATCAATTCTGAATAAATGTGAGAATCAGATATTCTCAAACATATGGTTTTTCTTGTTGCCAGTTCTAACTCCTATCAAGAGTATTGTGTTCTTAAAAGCCACTTATTCTGATTTTATTAATGTTCACTAATGATATGAACAATCAGTAGCCTGATTTTATTTAAATCTGCCCTCTAAATTATTTGCCACAAACTGTATACTGTTTAATATTGACATTACAGTTTTTCTTTCATCCTTATGCATATATGTGGTATGCACATGGTACATGTGTAGTATGGCTGCATGAAATTTGTTAACTGTCTATATCAGATGGTTCTCTAAGGAGGCAACATATTTATATTTATATATTCATGTATGCCTCTGTACAATGTGCCATATGTCTCTTTCTCCCTGGGATGGTGAGGATTAGTTAAATTCCCTTCAGCCTGATTCATCAGGCCTACATCACTTGTCTTCCATGTTTAAAGACCAGACATAAAAGTCATAACAGTCTGCTTGGGCATTTCCTTTTACTATTTAGTTCCATACTGTAGGAGAATGAGGATGAAAGTTGAGAAACTAAAGTTTTATCAGACTTTCAAAGAATAAGAAACAATACTTATTTCATTATTTATTTATTATATTTCTAAGGTTTCCTGATAACATAAGCAGAAGATATGCATTCAGAGCAACAGAATTAAAGGATAGATAATGTTTGCAAATCCTTATTTTCTGCTTTACAAAAAGTTTTAACTTCCAAGCGCAATTGTTTGTTCTGACCTTATTTAAACTTTGTTCTATGTAATACCTGGAGCTTTAATGGACTCTGGTGGGATGATTGGCTCATTAGAATTCATGTGTTGTTGTTTTTTTGTACATTTGCTTTTATTGTTTGCATTGGATTGTTTTAAATTGCACCATATCCTGCCCAGAGCCATAATAGGGTCAGAGGACCTGTAAGGCAAAAGGAGGAGGAGAGGTGAAGAAATATTTTTACTTGAGACAAAAACATATTTTATCAATTCTTATTTTTCATAGATTATGCTATCTTCTTCTGCATAGATTCTCCTTTCCCTATATTTGAAAAATATGGGAATTTCACCTAAACCAATATTCAATCAGAGCCAGTAAAAATGCAAATTTAAAGTGGATAGTACAAATTAGCTTTTGAAGTAAATTAAAACCAAAGAAGCTGCATGAAGATTATGGATTTCTGAGAACTTGATCCATTGTTACACTTTATATATTTATCTTCCCATTTTCAAACCTATAGCCCTAGAAAATGCTCCATGGAAATACTTGAGAAATATATATTACAAATTGTATAATTCAACATTTGACTTAAACATCTATGATGTTTTATCATTTCACAATCCTAGGCATTGAAGAGGGCATGAACTAACTTACATCCTACACACAATCGCCCTGATTTGTTGTATCTCAACCAATTAAATCTAACTTTAAGTATGTCTTAATAGTGGTAACAAAGTCTATAACCCAAGTTTTGAATATTTAAAACCAATGTGAAAAGTTATATCACACTGCACAACTAGAATGCAAACAGTGGATTTCAAAAGTTCATCTACAATATATGACTGTGCCCACACTATCATCTTCTTCTCCTTAATCACCACTACTACCTCAATTGCTCCATGCCACACTGCCATCAATATTTCAGAATAAAGGCTGCACATACAGTACCTTTTTTGTATCATCTGCACCTTTATCTAGATACACAAATAGTTAACTGCAGATACTGAATTGTCCTAAAGAACATTTTGTTGCATTGCCAGAGCTACAGCTTTCTGAACTTCTGCGACAGGCTTCCATCTTCATTATAGTCTTTTAGTCCCTTCTCTGTGTCACCCTTGTGCTTAAAATTATTTCAACACAGCTATCCTTTGTAGACAACACTTAACCAAAGTAGGAATGGAACAGCAATGTCCTCTGCATGTCATCTGTTTCAATCCATCATATATTTGAAACCCAAGGTGATATGGTTACATCCTGCCAAAATTTGTACTGTGTTAATTTCTTTAGCCTGCTCTTCCTTTTTTTTTAACATCACATCAATATTCTGGAAACCAAAACAATTAGTAAAACCACTGAGGGATATTGGTTAGCTCTAGCCTTCTATTATTACTACGATTCCTTCCTGAAATGTTTGTAATCTGGTCCAAGAAAGTATTATCCAGATTCCCTGTCTGTCTTGGTAGTCTCTAGTACACTGACTCAAATTGTTTCCCTTCCCTTGTATTCCTAACCTAGGAATCACAACTTGTCTTTCATGTGTTCAAAAGCATATATATATCAAAACATAAATATGCTTATTTCTCATAAAAAGTTACTTGTCCACTCTTCCTGTCAAGTTTGAGTCTTTTGAATAATTTATATCTTCTCACCTTGCATTCCATTTATGGCTCTCATGCTGCTAGATTTCAATAATGCCCAACTTCCTGTATTAAATTATTTCTTACTTTCTGTGTGGTCCTTCATAGTCCATGTAAATGTAGAGACACTGGAATCCTTGATGTATTCTTTCCTGTATTTGCATGCTCATTATGATATGCTTTCCTATCCTGCACAAGCCTCCTAGTTATTGTTAGAATACATTTCATCAAACTTTCTTCTTTTGCCTCAGTGTAATTCAAAATCCTTCAGATCAAGTTCACAAGACACCTTTCAAAAAATATTTACCAGTTCTCATTAGATTTAATTCATATCTTGCTAAGAGTTTCACATATTGGAAAATGTGATCCATTACTAGAGAAACTAACCTATGATCTAGAAATTTCTGCATGGTGAATTGTTCATTTCTACAATTCATTTCATTCTTTGTGGACTTTAATCTTCAATGGAAGGAGTGAAGAAAACTGTATCTCTAGAATCATCATCCTCCAGATCAGAATTCCCTAGCAGTATCTTTAGGTTGCAATATTTGTTTTCAGAAGGATCCCTGAAATGGATAATTCTCAATAGGTCTAAAAATCATCATATTCCATCTACTCAGAAAGGCAGATTTTGACAGACTATTTGCCCACATTTTTCGTCTTCAGTGGGTTACCACCAGTGGTGGGTTTCAAAAAAATTTGGAACTTCTGTAGGTGTGGCCTGCTTTCCGGGTCCACTGGTGGAATCTCTTCTAACCGGTTCAGTAGATTTGACAAACCGGTTCTACCGAATAGGTGCAAACTGGTAGGAACCCACCTCTGGTTATCACCTATTGTCAATCCTATTATTTAGTCTTATTTAGGGCAAAGTATGTTATGCCCTCTTCTTCTGTCTGACTTCTGGAAACTCAATTTGTACAGGGAAACATTACCATAGTCAAGACAGAGGCCCTAGAATTAATTCTGTTATTCCAGAGAATAAGAGTCAGAGGTGGGTTCCTATCAGTTCGCACCTATTCGGTAGAACCGGTTCGTCAAATCTACCGAACCGGTTAGAAGAGGTTCCACCAGTGGACCCGGAAAGCAGGCCACACCTACAGAAGAGGTTCCAAAAATTTTTGAAACCCACCACTGGTCCTTGGATATGATTATTCTACACTATCATGCTCATATTTAAAAAACTCAGTGCCTTTGTGAAAGGTAAGGATGGTGTTTGTGGTGCAATCAGAACATTGCGTGTGTTGAAGTTGTTTTAACGCAAACCAAAGATGCCTTTTAAAAACAAGTTTACATCATATTTTTATGCATGCCAGTACTGTGTGTGAAGTAATTTAAAGTGGTTCTAATAAGTGTCATCAGCATCTTCATATCCGGTCACATGGGTGGCAAGCCACTCCCACAAAGGAGGCTACACCCACAGAGTAGGTTCGAACAATTTTTGAAACCCACCACTGATAAGAGTCCATATTGACATGCACAAACCTTTGTATCACATTCTTCTAATCACTTTATCCACAAGCTTTCTTTTATCTTTTTGGAGGTATCTTTATGCTATTATTCTTCAAATGGGTTATCTGGCTGAGTCAAGAGTTTCTCTTCTTCCCTGATAAGCTGCGATTCGACACTTTTGCCTCTAGCCACTTCACCTTTTCTCCAGGAGAGAAATAATCTTGCACTTAGGTTGTGTGCGTGAATGCTGTGACAAGGTATCTATAGAGGAATAAACTGGTTCACTTGATGATGATGCCTCTTTTAAGGCTTTGGTTCATTTTGTAATTTAGTATATATAACCCTGAAGGCCCCCAAAGGTTAAGACAGATTTTACTTTTTTCTAGAATTACATTTTTTTCTTGCATCTTACTTCACTTTAAGGCATGTTTGTTAAGATAGGTTTCTTAAGATAGGTTGCAGAAGTCCAAGTTTTCTCCAACACATTATATATACACATTCATACATCTATCCAATACTCTCCAGCTCTGACAGAAAAATCAATTAATCATTCTCCTGGCATCTGTGCAAAATCTGTTTCACTAGATAGACAAAAAGGAGAAAAGTAAGAAGAAAAGAAAAGAGAAAGAAATGAATAAAGCAAATGTTTTTTTTCCACATTCTCTGATATTCTAAGAAGCAACAACAAAAGGATTGTCAGCTAGCTATTTCCCAATTCAGATAATAGCATAAATATAATTCTGCATAATAAAAGCCCATGCATTGCATTATATTGAGAAATATTCCTTCAAAATTACATTTACTCTGGACCTCTGGCATATTTCAATGATTTTTTTGTGTTTGTTTACTTGTTTGTATTCAAGTCTTGATTCCTGATGACTGCTTGGATATGTTCATGCACTTTTCTAGGCATTTTTCATAACTTATTTGCCATTTCCTTTTTCCTGGGGCTAAGAGAAAGTTACTGGCCTAAAGCCACCCAGCTGGCTTCATGTACAAGCCTTGGAGTCTGTAACTACTACACCAAACTGGCTTATGTATCTAAGACTACGTCATCATACATTGAAAAAAAGGAAACCATGTTTTCTTATGTAAATTACATTCCAGTGTCTTCTCTTAGGGAAAAATGTATACACATTTGGTCTTTGTTCAGTCCCCTAAATAAGTTTTCACACAGATATTTCAGCCCGCATGAGCTCCACACATTTACATTTATCAGACTTGTCTAGATGAAAAATGCCTTTGTCCTTCCATTGGTAATTCAGAAGCTCCCAATTTCAAAAGAAGCAATGCCTTCTCCATCATATATTAAAGACTGCTAAGTCATTGGGTGGGCAAAACAATGTTGCTGCAATAAAATAATGTAGGCAAACCTTATTCATACACAGAATTCCTGTTTAAGGGTGACTAACTGCTATCCTTGGTATTGAAAGCTTTAAAAAGTACTAAACAATAACCATTCCTGAATTGCATCGTGAGCATGTGTTAAATTGCAAATCCAATAATCCCCAGCCCACAATAATCTTAGTGTTTCCCTAGGGGAAAAGGATGTTGAATATATCTAGCACATTCAAATTTGGACAGGGCTGGGTAAGAGTTTATAGAATATTCAATATAGTAATGGGGTTTTTCAGCTCAGTATTATATCATGTAAAAGCAAAATTAAAAAAAGAAAATATACAGATGCATTAGTTTCAGGTGATCAAAGTGAGCCTATTTTTAATGTCTGGTTAGAGAGACATTTAGGTAAATGGGTGTGCATGTTCTTTGAATGCTTCTATTGCCTTCTGCTGCTGAGGCAATTCCTTCCATTTTATTTGTAAATGGGAAAAAAAATATCCACAGAAAGAAAGCCTGAATAAAGCAGATGGCTTAAGGATTAACAAATGGATAAAAGAGACTACTTTGCTTACTCTATGTTAAGAGCATTTTTTTATGCATAACCGTTAACAAAAAATAAACAAAAATGAATAAAAAGCAATATTGAAAGTTATGTTGTTCACTTGAATTAGCTAAATTCAAGATGGAGCTGCCATTTTCAGCAATGTTGGTTAATTTTGCAAGGAAACCAAGTAGTAAGCATGTGCTGAGCCAAAGCAGAGACACACTGACAGAGAATATTAATGAAGAGAATAAAGAGTATGCAAACTGAAGGCACTCAACAACACTAACATTTGACTAAAATGGAATTTGCATCAATTATATGGATTTCTTTTGAGGAAAATGTCTGTAGCTTTCTGATAGTACCTTCGATCAATGCAATAAAATTGCTTAGGAAACTCCATGTATCACTACGCATTATAGTCTGGCTAAATGTCCCCCTGAATTCTGTAACTCCATTCATAAGGGGGCAAATTGAAGAAAAGAGACATGCATAGAGACATGTGTTTTCCATCTTCCAAACATGGCAAACTATGTAACTGTAAAGCTCCGTGCTCGTTTTCACTGACTGCATCATTTTTAAACCTGAAGAATAATGTCTAACCCTTTCAAATGACATCTTTATTTCATCATACTTCTTTTCTGTTTCTTTTCTTGTTATAACGGTCCTTCAGACAACAACCAATCAACTGCTATCTTTCAGATATCCCGTGGAAAATGCAGCTGTTTCTTAGATTTCTCTGAAGCTATTAGAGCTGAGTAGCTTTAATATTAGTAAATCTATTTGACTTTATTTTTAAGTTCAGCATCTAGTTTTAACTCCTTGTATTATTTAGCTGAGTTTGTAAAATTACTTAGAGAGGGCAGTAAAGCACTATGAAGCAGTATATAAGTCTTAGTGCTATTGCTATTGCTTTTTTTTTTTTTTTTTTTTTTACAAATTTGCTTAAATTTGTATTGTACACCTTTGGTGTCTAGAGAGTACACGGTAGGCCAATAATTCCTAACTTCAGCTTCATTCTGTGAAGGGCAGAATTGGTAAAAGCCAGGAATTATTCTAGTCTGCCATGTTTTAAAATTAAGAAACGGGGAGGACAGGTGATCCTTCTGTTCACCTTGTTTGCAAAATCTATGTGAGACACTATTTCTAGAGAATTGGGAGTAAAAAGATATGGAATAGAGCACATAGTATGCAGAAGATCCTGGGTCAGTTCCCAGTATTTCATATGCAATTGTGGAGACCTACAGCAAATCATGGGCTACATGAAATGATTATCTGAGTTAGCATAAGGAACTTTTTATCTTTTAGAGAGATGAGGTGGTGCAGTGGTTAAATGCAGCACTGCAGGCTACTTCAGCTGACTGCAGTTCTGCAGTTCGGCTGTTCAAATCTCACCAGCTCAGGGTTGACTCAGCCTTCCATCCTTCCGAGGTGGGTAAAATGAGGACCCGGATTGTTGTTGGGGGCAATATGCTGACTCTGTAAACTGCTTAGAGAGGGCTGAAAGCCCTATGAAGTGGTATATAAGTCTAACTGCTATTGCTATTGCTATTTTCTATATTTTGCCCCATGATTTCATCATGTTCTAAAAGTTCAGGAAGGAGACTGCAGAGAGGAGCTACAAAACTGATGAGAAACCTGGAAACTATATCCTATGAAGGGACATCTCTGTGGTGCCCAAGGATAGGAAAGAATAAAATAATAGAAGCTTTCTAAAGAGAGAATTAAACCTGAAATAAAATCGAATTACCAGACTGTGAAGGCTATTAAGTACTGAAACAGCCTTCCTGGAGTTGTAGGTACTCTGTCATTGGAGATTATCAAACAAAAGTTTGATAATCATTGTCTACAATGATCTAAGGATGGGCAGGGAGTTGACTAGAAGACCTCTAGGCTCCCTTCTAATAGTATGATTCTATGATTTTGTAGAAGGGATGCCCTAACAAGTTTGTTACTTGTTTGTTTGTTACTTTCCACTGAATCTTTGTTCCCCATTAATTTGGAACTTTTTTCAAAGCTGCACGAACTGCTGCTTATAAATATGTATTAACATGCATACAGTTAAAGCATGCCTTCCCAAAATATTTGGGAAATTCATCATCACCTGACAGACAACACATTTAGAATTGAACTTTATTCATAGAAAAGCAAAATGTCAATTTCTATCAGCCTTTGCATTCTCAGGCATTCTTTTCTCTCTGTCTCTCCTTACGGCTTTCTATCTAAACCTTCATAAATATGTAAAGATTATACATATATGTAAAGGACAGTTATTGTACAAAGAACTCAAAGTAAATTATACTGAGGACAAAAAAATAAAAGATGAATATATTCTTAATACTCTCAATGAGTGTTTGGTGTGAAACAAAGGTTGATGAAGTAGGTAATGAATTATGATCCCCAATAACAATTATATGGAATAGATTTATTACTCTTTGTTTTAAAGATTTATATCACCCCATTTTAATCAAATTATTTCCAAGATAGCTTGCGAGAAATTAAAAAGAATATAAGACTAAAACACAAAATAATGGAACTAAAATTAACAGCAAGACAACATGCCTATGAAAACCACCAAAATATATTTTGTCTTTTTAGGGGAAAAAAATTAAAAGGTTTATAAAGTATTATGTTATGCAGTTGGAGTACCAATCATAATAACTCTGCACACCTTACAAATATGGACAAGTTGGATAGATCTTTTACAAATACCAATTCTTTGACATAAATCTTGAAATATCAATTCTTGCTTTTGGTTACATAAATAGTTTTTAAAAACATATTAATCAACTTTGGAAGCTAACTGGATAGGTACCAAATTATTTCTAAATTATTTATTTACTGAGCTTGATACTTCACAACAACCAATGCAAACAAAATTAAAAAAATCTTTCCCACCAGATGCCAGACCAAACAGTTTTTAAAACCAATATTAAAAATAAATCAGTCCCCAAATGAAATGTGTTCTTCATTATGTGTCTTCATTATGTGTCTTCATTATGTGTTTCTACGTGTTTTATTATGAACTCTGTGGCTACTTTGCATATTTTTGTGACAGTACTTCGTAAAACATATTATATTAATCTACATTGTGTAGATTTCTGGTTCTCCAGGAAGCATGGGACATAATGTATTAATGTTAGTTAATAAACTTAGTTTGACCATTCTAATTCTGGAATGCAGAACTCTGGGTACTGCCCAGTGTATCAATTTTAAAAAAAAAACATACAAAAGGAATATGACAAAAGAGACAAAATTAATTAGCCAACAGTAGAACAATTTGTCAGATTCATTCTAATTCATTGCAAAATAACTAGGGAAAGAGAAGGTATATCAGGCCAAATATAAACTTCAGCTTTCAGTGTTCCATCTGTTTCCTCTCCAAATATGATGATTGTGACTTACTGTAAAGAGTGCTGCCACGGGCAATAGATGAATTGTCTTCTGCTGATATACAGACAATATCATTTACCTTCCAGCAACAAAATCCCCTTGGGGACAGTTTAATTGATCTTGCAGAAGTTATATGTATCCTGGGGAGGGGGAGGGCACAAATAATTTCAGGCAAGAGAAAAATGCAGAAAATGCAGGTGATACATTCAGATTGGAAAATCTGCATCTGTGGAAATATATAGCAAAATTTGCTGGTGTTTTTGAGGTATGAGCATGGCTCTCTTCTATCAAACATAATCAAACTGGCATTTGAGCTTGTAACTCCTATAGCCTAGTATCCATCCAGTTGGTATTGCCTGAATTGGTTTTTTAATTGATGTGATGAGTTTCAACAGTTACAGCTTTGATCTTATGAAATGCAATCCATAAGATGTTTGTCATGCTTGTTATAGTCCCACAGTTATCTGGAATGGAATCCAGATAACTGTGGGACTATAGCAAGCATGACAAACATCTAACATCCTAGCTGAAGGATGGTTCTTTCAGTGACTTTATTTTGTTTTTCTATTCACCAATATTTATGAACTTCCCCTAAATATTGAGGAATGTAGATAAAAAAAGAGAAATATAACATGATATAAACAAATGGTAGCTTCAGAGAGTCCTGGATAAGGTGGATTATCTGGATCCCTTTTAGTCAGGATGGTTATGGGACAGAAACAATATTGGTCATGCTTGTTGATGATCTTTGGCAACAGCAGGATATTATTATGCAATTATCCTCAGTCTCTTTGATTCTCAGCAGTTTTCAATACCATTGACCATGGTATCTTTTGGGGTTGACTGGGGGACAGAGCTGGCTGGCAGAGTTTTGCACTGATTCAGTTTCTTTCTCCAAGGCCAATCCCAATCAGTGCTAATAGGGAGTGAAAGGGCCACCCATTAGCCACAGGACTTGGTACTCTCTCCAATCTTTTTTAACATATACATAAACCTTGGGGTAAAATCATCTGTCACCATGGGTTGAGGTATCTATAGTATACTGGCAATACCCAATGCTATATTTCCATTCCTGATGACCCAAGTGATGGTATGGATGACCCCTCATGGTGCCTGGAGGCTGTGGGGCCTGAATGGGAGACAACAGACTCTATTGTCCCTGTAAGAAGAGAATGAATGGGGCCAGGATATCTGGGACTTTTCCACCTTTGACTAGGGATAGGGTGACACTACCCCAGACAGATCTGGTCTGCAGCTTGGAGATTCTCCTAGACTCATGACTCCTCCTCAAAGAGCAGGTGGTAGGAGAGCCTTTGCACAATTTCGGGTTGTGTGCGAGTTGCAGCCTTTCCTGAAACAGGAGTCCCTGGGTTCAGTCATTCAGGCCCTAATCATAGCATGGTTTTACTATTATCATGCACTCTACATGGGACTACCCTTGAAGAGCATTTGGAATCTACATCTGGTGTAGCGTGTAGGCATGGGTGGTTCATGAGACCCCAAAAATGGTCCATATGACACACTACTGCATTGTTTGCGATGGGTGATAATCTGTTTCCGGGTGCAATTCAAAGTGCTAGCAATCATTTTGAAAGGCCTTCGTGGCATAGTCCATATATATGTATGTATGTATGTATGTATGTATGTATGTATGTATGTATGTATGTATTTATTTATGTTAGTATGTATGTATGAAGTCTTACAACCCCTGGTATGCCCAAATATGGGAGGAAGCTTGCTGCTTCCATTCTCTGTCCATTGGCTTGTCACAAGAGACCATCCAGACAGAAACCCAATATTTTTATTGTTGCCTTTGTTACATTTGTGTAACAATGTTTCATTACCTTGTGGCTTAGTGGTTAACACATCTGCCTAAAATGTAATACAGCACAGGTTCTAATCCCAGTAAGGGTATGGCTAGCTGATGAGAGCTAAATAGCTTGAAATAGGACTATACTAGTCTCCCTTTATTTATTTATCAGCACAAATACAACACACACAGACACACACACACACATATATATAACAGATTTGTAAGTGTGCATGTGTGTATCATTAACACACACATACCACACACACACACACACACACACACACACACACACACACACACATATATATATATATATATATATATATATATATATATATATATATATCAGATTTGTAAGTGTGCATGTGTGTATAATTAACAGAGAGAGAGATACACACACAAACACACACACAAAAATCTTTTATGTATATGTATATAAATATTTTATGATTGTAAGCTGCCCAGAACTACCCTGTTATAGGGCAATAAATAAATAGCCATCTGTAAGGTTTCTTATGGCTGCCATTTTTATCTAGTTTTCTACTTGTCTAGTCCTCCCCTCTCCTAGCCCTACCATATTATCACCAAGACCCAACTCCCCTGTCCTGTTATCAAGTCATTAAATCTCTTCATATGACCTATACTTGTAAATGTGCTATTATAAATCCTATAACAGAAGATTATTACCATTTCATGTCCCTACATTAGGGATTCTAAGGTATAAGGAAGGAGAAGAAAATTTCTAACCCTAACCCTTTCTAGAAAAATGATGTTGCCACATAAATATCTCTTTAATGAAAAGAAGGACCTGGGGATGACATCATATCAGTGTTCCAATACCTCAGTTGCTGCCATAAAGAAGAGGGAGTCAATCTATTCTCCAAGGCACCTGAGGGCAGAACAAGAAGCAATGGGTGAAAATTAGTCAAAAAGAAAAGCAATTTAGAACTAAGGATTTCCTGACAGTTAGAACAATTAACCAGTGGAACAACTTGCTTCCAGAAGTTGTAAGTGCTCCAACATTGAAGTTTTTTAAAAAAGAAATTGGATAACTGTTTGTCTTAAATGGTATAGTTTCTTGCCTAAGCAAGGGGTTAGACTAGAAAACCTCCAAGATTCCTTCCAGCTCTGTTATTCTAATTTCATAATTTTGAACTCAGTTCAAAAGAAAGTCTAAAAGTTTAAAAGTAGCACTTTTTTTTTACTTTTTCCAAATGTTCTTGCACTAGTTAGGATGAGGTTACTGTTTGTGTCTGTTCATTTTCTAAATTGCTATTGATCTTTTGGCAAAGTTCCAGGTGCCAGGCAGGGCTCCCATCAGAATATGCTGCTCACCATAAGTTGTTGTCCTGGCACTTGAATGACAATCCTCTTGCTTGTTTGTAATAGCTGCTAATTCTAGACATCACTTATGCTTCACTTGTGTTCACCATTCCTGCTACACATTCCCCTCTTCCCACTCTGATTTAGCATTTGCTTTTATATGCTCAAAAGACTGGGTGGGGTGAGTCTACCTTTGGATGTTAGCATGTCCTTGAAAACACCAGGGTGGGACTCAATCAGCCAAGCAGCTGGAACACCAGCTTGAATGCCTATAAATGCAGTTCTGAGAGAATGGATGAATGCTGGAGGGAAGGAGGTGGGGGGAGCTTGTCTGCATGACTGAAGCTATTTTGAAGAGAGCAAGCAGCAACCCTAGCTTCTCTCTATTACATATAACAATTCACACATAACAATCTAGAATACAATATGATGCACTTCCCAACTTGGTTTTATATTTTTGTTTGTTTTATTCTGCTTTCATTATTTCTATAAATAATCTAATCTAACACTCCTTCCTCCTGCTACTTTCCTCGTAATAACGAAGTCACCCAGATGGCTTTCATGCCTAAGGCAGGAATAGAAATCACAATGTCACCGATTCTAGCCTGATACTTTACCACTAGACCAGTATAATCTAAATCTAAATTTGTTTTACTTGGAACAGATTAGTCTCTAAGGAAATAGGAGAACACATATTTTGTATATATTTACTAACTCTTATTCCATAGAGAACCAGGATAACTTCCACAAATGTTCCAAAGTAAGCATTCAATACTAAGCAGGTTCTACAAAGTTGCTAACAAACACTTCCACCAATAAGTTAAGAGTTCTTGAGTTGAACTTGACTTCTTGATTCCAGATGACTGGAGACACAACCATTTGTTTTCTTTCAATAGTATGACATTTTGTAATTCATCAGTTCATTCTACAGCTCTGCTTAGCCTGTTGATCTTAACTGCAAGTTCTTATGATACTGAGGTGCTTAGTTTCCAAAACCTTCTAAGGTCAGCCAGATGCCGTCACTGTTATATAACTCACCACACCTCACAGGCATTCTTGGCATTTATCAAGAATGGATCAAACTCCATTCTTGATAAATTTGTGAATATGTCAATGTAATTTTCCATTGTACATTAGTAACAATGTAAAATCCTTTGCTATTACCCTTTTGGATTTTGTTTTTTTTCCCCCTCAACTTTCTAGTTTAATTACAGTCATGGATTTTCTTAGTAATCTTCCATCCAAATCTAACTGAGCCCAAAATAAATCAACCAGCATTCAAGAATAAAACTACCAAAGCAAGTTTTATTGCAGATAAACTAATGTAGTCAACATGAAAAATTCCAGTGATTAATGTATCAAATGTCAACCCTATTTATACTGAAATCAGTGTTCATATTCCTGCCTCTTTTTCCTACCAGTGTAATTTGTAACAAACTTAAAGTCGCAATCTTTGGGGTGCAAAGAAAAAATGCTATCTGTCTCTTGTTTTGACAATAGGATAGTCTGATTTCCTTCTGACCTTGTAAAAACAGACTTTCATGCAGTTATTGTCATTTAATGTAGTAGACATCATGAAAGAAAGATAGCAACAAGTAATAGAAGTAATAGACCATATCCACATCTACAATAGTTAAAATCACAATCCAAAACTGAGAAGAGAGGAGTAAGTCTAGAGGCTAGCAAAGGACATTCAAGCTGGAGTATGATTCACTCAACAAAAAATTATCTTGTCCTTTTTATAGCTAATAGATCAAGTCTTCTAAACTAATCATACTGCACTGAACATTTAGAACACAGTAGGCTTTGCAAAAGTTAAACTGATTGGTATATTGAGAAAGCAATCAAAATGACACTATAATTAATAGAGCAATATGCCTTGTTGACAGATTCATATATGCAAATATATTTTGTTCCAAATCAGCTATGATGAAAATATTTCTTTGGGCTTGAAGTGTTTTTATCTCCCTTTCTTGCCGACTCTTCTGATAAGAAAATGTTTAGCACCCTACTGTCTCTTCTCCATATGTGAAGTGAACTTTAAATCTTATTACTCTTTACTAGCATTCCTTCGGAATAGAGGAGGGTGGAGGAGTAAACTTTAAACTCAAATATTTGAATAGGCCCACTAGTCCCTCTGGCATTTAGCTGCTGAACTCTAATTTTGTTTTGTAACTACACATTCTGAGTCAAAAAGTCATTTACATTTAATTTTACAAGCTCCTAGATGGCATTTACCATGTGTGTTTTTTTTGAGTTTGAAATCACAATTTAGGAAATAATACTGACATATTTGACATATTTACTGTAAATATTAAAGTTGCACCATATAACAAAGTGGTTTGAAGGCCTACAAATGCTATACAAATGTTTAATATTGGTTATTGTTTAGCATATGATGCTCTAATCTAACTCTGCATATTTGCATATTTACACATACCAGTAAGTCATTTTTATTCAATAGGAATTTCTTAAAATACGTCTGCCTTTCTGGAGCCTTAATTGCACTCTTATCTTTCACTCCTTGAATTTCACATTATGATTGTAAGGATGTGATGCAAAATATACGTCATTGTGGCATATTTGTATTATTGGTACTAGGACCCTTATCGTCTTCTCTTTGCTGGCAGCTCTCCCTGATTACAGAGCAAACAAAACCTTTGATTCTGTTCAGTAGTTTTATATTCTTCCTTAGCAATAGCTTAAATTGCACACATTTACCCTCTCTGCTGCTTTGCCTCTCTCTGCCCACACTATGTTCTATTGAGCTATTGATCATAGTACATGAAGCAGAAAAACTGAATAGGCTGGCATCAGAGAAAAGCAAATCACTTTGATAAATTCTATGGCTTTTTATTTGAGAAAAGGCGAAAGAGAAATGTTCTGCACTGGATTGCCAGTAAGGAAAAAAGAAAAGTAAAGATGAATAAAAAGTAAAAATAAATTATAATTTTTAGAGGTAAAATCCACATATTAGCCCAAACCAATCAGAAGCATACATGGATTTAACATCACTCTAATATAGTTTTGGATAATAAAGTCCACCTATTATTTTCCCTTTAACCTGAGCTACCTGAATAACCATGATACTTAAAGTTTCAAAGTTTAATGAATTTATATGCCACCCAATCCCGAAGTACTCCTGGCGGATTACATAAAAACAACTCTAAAAAGAATAATAAAAATTAAAATAGAGAGGGAAAGCAGGTTAAAAAACACATCATGCACTCAATCTTAGTGGGGCTGGACCTCATTCATGAGGTCAACAGCCCCAGGCCTGCTGGAATAGCCAGGTCTTAGTAGACTTTCAGAAGGCCGAGAGAGTGGAGAGGGTCCGGATCTCTGGGGGTAGATCATTCCATAGGGCCGGGGCAGCTACAGAGAAGGCCCTCTCCCAAGGAGCCACCAGATGACATTGTCTAGTCGACGGCACCTGGAGAAGGCCCTTCCTGTGTGATCTTTTCAGACGCTGGGAGGTATGTGGCAGAAGACGGTCTTGTAGATATTCGGGTCCTAAGCCATGTAAGGCTTTAAAGGTGATAACCAGCACCTTGAAACGCGTTCAGAGACCTTACATCCATGTACACTTCTGAATGGTTTGGGCTAATATGTGGATTTTAACTCTAACATTTATAATTTACCTTTACTTTTTATTCATCTTTACTTTTCTTTTTTCCTTACTGGCAACCGAGTGAAGAACATTTCTCTTTAACCTTTTCTCAAATAAAAATATAGAAACACACTGAAAAGAATCTTAAGTTGATTGATCCAAGATTATATATATATAACTCAAACATATTAGATAACTTTGAGCTCCTTGTCCCTTAAAACCTTCAGCAGAAGCCTTACTTTATGTCTTCATCTTCAGAGTTTGATTTTGAAATGGGTGAGGAGAACCTGGGGACTTCAGATTTGGGTTTTCACCAGCTGTTCCAAAACGACATGCCTAATAAATCTATTCTTTGAGGAACCCTACCTTGGAGTCATGATTTCCTATGGGCTGTTACTTGGAACCCTGATATTGTTGCCACAGGGACAAGCCTTTCCAGTGGAAATTCTTATATTGAACTGAGTGTCCTTAGAGACCTGTATGGATGTAGCATGGACATGCAGCACTCTGCAGTGACATTAATGTCATTGGCTTTGTTGTTTTGATATTAGATACTTTTTGATTCATCCTTTTAAATTTTTGGCAGTATATTAATTTTCAGATTTATCTAATACTACATAACACTTAAAAACTTTTAAAAAGAAAAGCATCCTGGAAGCAAAAACATTAGTCACTCAATCCATTTCAGGGGGAAAATGCTGTTCCATCTCTATGTGGCTACTTTATATTAAGAATATAGTGTCCAAGATCCCTATAAGAATACAAGGTATACTGAGACCCTGGATTTTGCCACCTGATTGATTCTGTTTATCAGCTGAGATAAACTGATGTGAAGTGACTTATTCTTTCTTATTCCCAAATTGTGTGCAAAAAAAAAAACCAGAAAGTGATTACTTTTAACCAAATCTAATAACCTGGCATCCTTTTTTGGATTTTGGATTTTAATATTTTGCATAAAAGAAAATTACAATTTCCCATAAATATTAGGAGCAGCTTGCATGAGAAATCTTTTATGATATAGTCTGCATCTGGTGTAATACACTGGAGAAGTTTGGATTAGCATCTACATCTATATTTAAATTTCCTCAGAGGGAAGAACACTGGAAGATAAATATTTTTAACTTATACTCATATTTTGGGATACATCCTTTAAGCAGAAAAATCTACCTTAAAAGGTTCTAATGAAGAACAATATAACTAGCTTTTCTTTCTCTCTAATGATAGTTTCTACTGGAAGTTTATAGGGTAAAGGAAGTAGGGAGTTTGAGTTCTACTTGAGAGACAATATTTGTAAATTTGGAAGAGTTCTTCTAACATTTCAATGGGTATCAGTAATAGTCTTACCATATAATAAGCAAATGGACTATTTTCAGATTAGGATTAAATTGCCCTCCTTCCAAGATTGTGTCATTTATACATTTTGAACTCATGGGTGGGTTCCAGCTCGTCACTACTGCCTGTTCATGTATGGCTGTGTCACACACATGCTTGATGCGTGCTGCACACGCATGCACAGTACAATAACTATGTGCAGAAGAAAAAAAGCAAGATGGCAGCGCTTATGGCGCTGCTGCGAGAACCAGTTCGGGGGCATGGCAGACATGGGTCTCTGTGGGTTCCAGCAACCCAGGCCCCCAAACCACTACCATTTTGGCCGGAGCAGTCCAAAGTGGTAGGAACCCACCACTGTTTGAACCCCAACAATATGTTATAGTTCATATACAGGATGCTACATCAGTTGTTTCTGTAATTTCTTTAGTACAGTGAGTAGCAGCTGGAAGAATTAGACACTGTTTCCCAACTCTGTATGGGTATCAGCAGTAGAAAAAAAACAATCCAACCAGTTTTGTTGAAACTTTTTCCCTTGTTGGTAACCATGATAGAAAGAAGTTTTCCTTAGGGACTTTAACAGTAAATTTAGGAAGTTTCTCTGTCCACGTACTGTTCAATCATTGCTATTAAAATAAGGAACATCAAAAGATGAACCTCAAAAAAATATTAAATAGCTTAGATCTAAAAATGCTATTTTTTAATAATAAGGCAATCAAATTTGAAGCTTGTTTCTTAATTTCTTAAATTTATTTCTAATTAAAAAATAAAAAATTCTAAAATTTGCCAAATCGACCATATTTCATCACCAGCAGTAAGAAGAAAATGGTCAAGACTTTCTTGAGTCAGTGTCAACTGCAGGTAAACCTAACTATGCAGATTTCTTGACAGCATAAAGAAAGTGGTTTGTCATTGCCATCTTCCAAAATACTCAGTTTCTCAGTTTAACAAAAAAAAAAAAAAAAAAAAAGATTCTCCTTGCATTAAATCTTGACCTGCAAGCTCATTGTTTTCAGAATAAGGCATTATTACACCTTATAAAACTTCTTCCTTTTGTACAAAAATATTCTGGATTTGACATGAATGTTCCCCATTGTTGTTGTACATTTAGAAATCTGAGAACAGATTATTAAGTCTTGTTCTGTATTGTTCTACATTGACTCTGGACCATCTCTGGACTATGATATTCTGAAAACTTTAGTTTGCATCCTTGAACTGGATTGTATATCTTCTGGCATGTTGGATACATTTTTAATTTTAAATTCAAGGTATTCTTGTTTGTTTGTTTGTTTGTTCTTTTAATGTTAATATCCAGAATTCACAAAGGCAAACATTTTATTATAGGGATTTTTCTCTCTTTCTTCACCCTTCTTTCCATAATTGGAAGTAGAAGTTTAAAAAGAATAAGAAAAAAGAAAGGCAAAGAAAGAGAATGACTGTAGTTGCTGATATTAGTGCCTTCTTAAAATTCATGTCACAGTTAGAATTTGTATAGTGATTTCCATGTTCAAAGCACTTCACAGATGTTATAATTTAATAAGCTCCAAGGCTATGAGGAAGGTGGAAAGTTATGATTTTAAATTATACTTTAAAGGAACAATTGATGAAAAGACAAAAGATTAATCATGAAACGGTTTCAGTTAATTGGCCTTTTCCTGCATAGCTGGAGATTAACTATAAATTAAACAATTACTTCTCTGTGGTGTTTGTTTATTTCATTATTTATTTTTGAAGAGCCAAGAGGAACTTGTTGGTAAAATTTTCTGTTTGCAAATATGATTTTAAACAGAAGCAAAGAAATAGATGTAACCAAGAGGTTCTGTGCATTCCCTCTACTTTGTTAATAAAGTGTTATTTCTCTGGATTGTGAATTAAAAAAAAAGAATTCTCATCAATTTCACAACATGATCTAGAACAATTAACACTAACGTAATATATATTTATGGCAGAAAAGATCTGCTGCTCCCAAAGGAACTGTTAAAGAAGCTGGAAACTGTTAAAGAAACTGATAAAGAAGTTACACATGCACTTGGCTCACCACTTTCCACAGCTCATGAAAGCAGAACAATTTGTACAAATTGATGAAACTCAATTTTTAATCTTTAGGGCTCAAACCCCATGAAGGTTGAGGGGGGACAGTGTTGTGTCTTTCCCATATTGTTTAACTTCTTTTCAAGTTAAAGTGTTAACAGAATTGCTACTGTATAAAAATATTTCATTCATGCTCTTACCACACTCCGTATATTGAAACAATTGAGTCTGTAGACTCATATTCTTTTATATATATAGTTTAGAACTTGGGTTTCTTTAAACTTTCTTGACTTCAAACACATAAAGAGTCTTTGCAAATGTAGTAGAATTGCTGCTATAATAGTGAGCCCTCAACACACAGAAATTACAATGGAAGTCTCTATATATTTCACAATAGAAATGGGACATCTAGAACATTCTGTTCTCTCCTTATAATATGAGGGACAAAACAACAGAAGGAGGATTTTGGCAGGGACAATGAACTATCCCTAAATAAACTACTGAACAGTGAAATAAATCAGATGTAGTTGAAAATGATAGCATTTCATGGTTACATGGTTCTAGCAATAATTTAAAATTGTTTGGATTGCACACACCATACTAAGCTGATTTGCTTTTGGCTTAATATGATGTAAGAGTGTACCATATTTTGGCAAAATGTGCCACATTTCAAGTCTCATTATCTGCAAAGCCATTTAGAGTGTGTTTCAAAGTTCTTCTTGTTAAATATATTAAAAGACATGAGGATATTGATGGGACAAACAGCCAGTTCCTTTAATTCTGGAGTAATACATTTGAATATTTACTTAATAGATTGGGTATATTTATAATATCCTCTGATCCTTGTACATAATCCGAACAAAATAAAAAAGGGAACATTTTATCTGATCCTCAAATACAACTCAAAGCTGTTTACTTTTCCTTGAAATATTCAAATTGTACACAGATTTATTTTAGTTTTTATCAGAGCTGGGCTAAAAGTGACTCAGGCCCTTCTGGCTGGCCTGTATACTACAGTGTGCCATAGCAGCAGGAAAGTCCTTATGTTGTCCAACCTCATGTTGATTGGCAATTTATGAGGAATAATCCCAGCCTGATAATTACTTATTTTATATTCTTTCTTCTAAATAAAGTGGTCTCCTTATCTTCAACTGTTTAAGTTCTGCAAGGGCTGGAAAATAGTTGTGACATTTGTTCTGCCACAGTGTCATGTTTAACTATCTGATCAATGTTTTTTAATGGGTGGAATTCTGGAGTCAAGATTGAACTAATATAATTACAACAGAATCCCTATTGCATTTTTAGTTATGATACTTTTATTTAACTATCCTAATAGAAAATTAAGTGGATGGTTAGTTTTCAAAAGTTTATCCCAAGGGTGCTTTTTTCAAGAGGTAACTGGACTTTCTGTTTTTTTCTTTGAAGACATTTTGCTTCTCATCCAAGAAGCTCACTTCAGAACTGAAGAAACTTCTTGAATGAGAAGCGTCTTCAAAGAAAAACCAAAACATCCAGCTGTCTTTTCAAAAAAGGACCTTTGAGACAACCATGTCCTGGATCACTCAAAATCTTCACAGATATTTAGGAAGTTTACTTTTTATTTTTCATCCTGAAAGAGGAAAACAAAATAGCTATTTAAAACTAATTATGGTTGTATTATTAAGACATTGCCTAGAGAGAATTGGGCACATGTTTAATAATATTAAATCATAATTTGAAAATTGTGGTTTATTAAAGAATGGCAATATTGAAATCAAAGACTAGTCCATTTTTACTGAAATCAATTTTAGTGTTCTTTTATACTTAATTATATTACATCTGCAAGAGAGCTACCTTTGTTCAAACATTTGGTTCACAACCCTATTTATTGAGCAAAAAAGGAAGGTAAATAATAATGATAATAAATGTTTTCATGCATTATGAATACATGTATAAAATGATCTGAAAAACTTGCAGTGCTTAAGATAAGAAATAATGATAATGACCCTTTTCAGATGCCAGCTTGAGCACCACAATATTCTTCTTTGCTGGAAGTATCTTGGTACTTTCATTCCTAAGGAATTAAAATTCCAACTATTTATACCACCTTAAAATTGTCCAGAATGTTTAATGAATTCAAGTCTTGAAAACAGAATCTAGTTGTAATGAAGAGGCAATGTCAAAATTTCAGCAGTTATACTGTAGTTGCTCTAGTCAAATTCAAAATAATATCTTTGAATTTTAAATAACTTGACTGACAGAACATCTAAAGAACCACTCCCTCACATATATGCATGGATCCATTAGAGATTATTTCTAAAGGGCCTTGAAATTTAGAAGAGAGAGAGGGATGTTGCTCCCCTATATATTGCCCTTCCTAAAGTAGATTGCTAATGATTCAGAACCAGGCAAAGAAATTTCGCTTTTTGCAGGCAATTTAGATTTTAGATCTTGGAAGAACTGAGTAACTCTTTTTATACATTTTATGCTGTGTTCGTCTAAGAATTGTTCCTGATCATTCTATCTGGTTTTTATTCTTATCATGATGTGAGTCCACCCAAAGAATTTATAATACTGAGAAGACTAAAATGCAATTTATAAACAAAATATTTCCAAAAATGTTCTAGGTACTGTTAAAAGTTTGCAAAAGAAACTACTGCCCAGCCTGCCAGCTATCTCTTTTTGACTGCTTTTAAGAGGGTATGCTAGGAAGCTGGACTCTTGAAAAGTTCTCAGTTGCTTTCAGTTGCCATTGCTTTCCAAAGAAGAATCATTATTGCTTTGTTCCTATATAAGACTTATCAGGAACCAAATCTTTCCAAAATAGGGAGTGGGCAGAATACTATGTATCAGCATTCCCCAACATGAAGCTGTCAAAGTTTTATTTGATATATCTGTACTAAACAATAGACTGAATCCATGACAGAAGAAAACAACTGTCTTCATTTGGTTTGCATTCCATGCAATGCAAGCAAAAATGACTGGAAACAAGCAATGGCATTTTAAATGGTGACATTCATGTTTGACGAAGAGATCACGAACTGATAGGTTATTTACTTTTCTCTAAGGTCCCTAAATATAGTGGAGTTCTCACTGGCATGTAGTTTTGGTGAAAAAAGCAAATTCCATACAGAAGATCTTTCAAGAACTACAAATACAGTTTCTTAAAATGTTTACACATATATATAATAAAGCCCTGGTAAAATACTGTGTATAATTTCTAATAATCATATATTAAGAAGGATATTAGTAGGCCTGAAAAAATAAAGGGCTATAAATGGACATAAAATGTATATGATAAAGAGAACTAAGGCCATTGAGAGAAGGGTTCAAAAATATTAAAGATGGTATCTCCAATTGCACAACTGAAGCTCCTTTCACATTCATAGGTGCTTTAATCATATGGTGACAGCTTCCAAATTGACTTTTTGATACGCACACACACATGCACAAAGAGAGAGACAGACAGACAGACAGAGACTCAGAGAGAGAGACAGAGACAGGGAGAGAGAAAGAGAGACAGAGACGATAGACAAACAGAGAAACACACTGTACCTTTCACATTCATAGGTGCTTCAGTCACATGATAATAGCTTCCAACTTGACCTTTTCAATACACACACACACACACACACACACACACATACACACAGAAACAAACAGAAAGAGGGGAGAAAGAGAGACGAGAGACAAACAGACAGACAGATAAAGATAGACACACACTGTACCTAAATAATCCTTGATAACAGCTGACTTGGGGAGGAAATTCTCCTTATCTCAAAATAGTTTCCTTTATTATTTCATTGAATTGTGGGAAAATCGAGACAGATAGCAGTATTTCTTCACAGAGTGCCTAATCTATGAATTTTACTATCACAGGATGTTACAAACTTGGATAACTGTTAAAAAACAATGGAGAATGAATGCTAACACTATCAATCTCGTTTAAGTATTTTTGCTAGTACCAGAAGCCAGATAGCCTCTGAATACCAATTTCTACAGCATACAGTCACATCTTGCTTGGATGCTTCCCATGCATACCTGGCTGGCCCCCATAGGATAGCCAGCATGAAAACAGAATTTTAACCTTTAGTCTGGTTCAATACTTTTTTCTTTGATTTATATGTCACTTCCTTCATGTGAGCAGCTCACCTAAGGCTGTACAAAAGTACATTTAAAGAGGCCAACTGTGTGGGTAAAATGTGCTCAAACATTTATTTTTCAATTGGAGATATGATGTACAATTCATTTTTTATTCTTTTTTCTTCTGAAATGAAGGAGAAATCTAGAGTGAGACTGGAAGAAAGAAAGTGATAACCCACAGGAAAGTCAAACTATCTATTTATTTAGTTTTGTGTTTTGTGTTGCATTTTGCATTAATCGCTGCCATGCACAAGAGCCCTGTAATTTATTATTGGTGATAAGTGTGGACAGCAGCTATTACTTTTTCTCCTGGTTTTGAGATGTGGTGAGGAAGAGATGCTTAGATTTATAAAACATGTATTATTCAAAGATCCAAGCACGGATTGGTTCTATAGTAATTGCCCCAGGTTCTTGTTTTTTCCCCCAGAACATTTCATTCTTTCCCCTTATGAAAAAAGTCATTTTTCTTTCACATTTGTCTTTGTGATTTTTATGCATTCCTTATATGCAATGATAAATTAGAAATATTTGGTCTATTTGCAATCCAATGTAATAATTTCAGGACATATTTGTGCTTATTCCCAGATTATGTTCCCAGAACATTAAAGAACTCAAATGTGTATGCACATATCTATTCATGTATGTATTTCCTCAATCCATACGACCAACTATCTCACTCCAAATAAAGATCAAACAATAATATATAACAATTTACCTCAAGGTATACATATAATACATATGGTATATTTCTCAATGGCTGTCATGAACAGCATCCAAAATAATAAAAATCACAACAACTCACAAATGCTGACCAACTTCCTCTCATATGATACCTCACCCAATGCTATCAAATGAACTTACCCAGAATTGAAACCCAACTGAAGCTACAATGCAACCACCTTCTCCACAATCTTCCTAAAACTAGATTGGAGACAGGGCAAAAGTTGTCTAACACATTCACATCTGGAAATGGCTTCTTCAAAAGAAGGTAAACTATGGTCGTTGTTGTTGTTGTTGTTAGTTGTGAAGTCATGTCCAACCCATCACAACCCCATGGACAATGTTCCTCCAAGCCTTTCTGTCCTCTACCATTATCTGCAGTCCATTTAAGCTCACACCTACTGCTTCAGTGACTCCATCCAGCCACATCATTCTCTGAAATCCCTTTCTTCTTTTACCCTCGCTCTTGTCCAGTGAGTCCTTCCTTCTCATTAGGTGGCCAAAGTATTTGAGTTTCATCTTCAGGATCTGGCCTTCTAGAGAGCAGTCAGGTTTGATCTCCTGTAGGATTGACCAGTTTGATCACCTTGCAGTCGAAGGGACTCGCAGGAGTCTTCTCCAGCACCATAGTTCAAACGCCTCAATTCTTCAGTGCTCAGCCTTTCTTATGGCCCAACTTTCACACCCATACATTACAACTGGAAAAACCATAGCCTTGATTATACACACATTTGTTGGCAGCGTGATGTCTCTGCTTTTTAGTATGCTCTCTAAATTTGCCACAGCTTTCCTCCCCAGGAGCAAGTGTTTGTTTTTTTTAATTTCTTGGCTGCAGTCACCATCTTCTATTTCTTGGCCGCAGTCACCATCTTCTATGGAGATATGCATATTTATATGTTCAGAGAAAAGGGATAAAACATTCACTGAGAGTATAGAATCAGAGCCATTCTGAGCTATTTATTAGTCCAATCCTTTGCTTAATGCAAACTCCAATTAACCAGTCCTAGCAGGTGATCTTCCTATCCTCATCTGAAAGCTTGCAGCAAAGGAGAATCTACCACTCTTCTAAGCAGGCTATTCCTTTGCTGAACATTTCTTATTATCAAGCTAGTCCTCCCAGTGAATCTTCTCCAGATATGGAAGTTTTTCCACTGAAGAATTTATGACAGCAAAATATTAGCCACAAACAAATCTGGGAAAAAAGTGACCTTTCTTCAAAGAAGAAAAATGGCAGAATACTGTACATATATTTTTCAAAAGGATCTAGGTGACCAGAATTTATTTTCTAAGTTTACTTTTTTAAAAAAAATCCTGATATTTTAATGCTAGGCATTATGAGCAATGTTACAGCCTTTTTAGAATGACTTTTTCTCCTTCTTGTGGGCTTTCTAGAATTACAAAATGACAAAGCAACATCAGGTGACACAGTCCAGAGTGCAGAGAAGTAGCTTCTTTCTGAAGAATCTACTGCTGCTGTACATGTGTTAGACTTCTTGAGATTAACTAAAACTAGAGATTCCCTTGATGTTTTTGTTCATGCAAAACGACAGTGTAATCCTCATCTATCCTATCAGGCTGTCAAATATTTCTTTGGATTTAAAAAAAAATGTTCAGGAACGATAACAGACACAAAAAACAGGCAGAAGAACGGCACAGGGCTTCTTTTTAAAAAACCCACGATATATCCATATCAGAGAGGCCTTTGATATGACAGAATCCCTTGCAGGTGCTGGATCAAAATAGATCTCATGGCGTCCTCAAAGCCACATTGTGATTGCCCTCCCACTTGCTGACGCTATGCTAGAAAATTTTCAGAATGAAAGGAAATATAGTTTTTTGCAAATATAGAAGGAGTTGTCAATGCTCTACAAAATGTATGCAGAGCACTTTACTTGGAAATATTATTAAATTTGTTAAATTCTTTCATTTTTAAGACACCAAGTAAAGAAAAATTAAAATCTCCTTCAAGCCAAGGTCAACTCTGGATGACTTTATAGATATGTTTCTTGCTAACAACACAGAAATATAGGTTGTCCTGGACTTAGAACTTAATTGTCCCAGAAATTACAATCATAAGTCATGGCAATTATTAAATGAGTCACCCTGTGTCCATACTTGATCTTATGAACATTTAGCGGCAATTTTAACTAAAGGCTGAAGTCATAAGAAAACTCATTGTTTTTTAAAAAAATAAATTTTATTTACAAACATGTAAAATACACACATACAAATCTTAGATGTACACCACATGTACATAATACAATACGAACAGGAGCTTCCTGTTCTTTCTAATAGCAATTGCCAATCGATATCGCTAACTTTATATAACTCGTTTTCATGAATCATTTTTTTTCCAGAAATGCAGTAAACACTGGAAACCAATGATAGATAGATAGATAGATAGATAGATAGATAGATAGATAGATAGATAGATAGATGATAGATAGATAGATAGATAGATATAGATGATAGATAGATAGATAGATAGATAGATAGATAGATAGATAGATAGATAGATAGATAGATAGATAGATAATCAAGGTTATGTGACTATACAATACTGCAAACAGCAATAAATACAACCAGTTGCGAGAAATCCAAAATGCAATTATACAACCACAAGTGTGTGTATGGCTTTCAGAAGTAGATCTAGTCCCCAAATTGTTGGAAGTGTAAAAAAACACCAGGCACTTTTTCTCATATGTGGTGGATATGCAATGAGGCAAAAAATATTGGAAAATGATTCAATCATGGTTAGAACAAATGGTGGGAGACCAAATCTTGTTTAAACCAGAATTTTTTTCCTAGGTATAATACCGGAGGGGTTTAAGAAAGATACACTTTATCTAATTATACATGTACTAACTGTGGCATGCATAACTTATGCACAATATTGGAAAAAAGAAAATACACCATCAGAGCTAGATATAATCAGAAAAGTGTTGGCCTGTGTGAAAGCAGATAGGCTCACTCTTGAACTTAAAAATAAAGGGAAATCAGAATGTTTTGAAGTCTGGAACAGATTTTATGATTGGTATAAGACAAGATGACAAGACTGGAACAAACTGTATATATTGTGATTGGACAGAAGGATAGACAATGTATTAAGTAGGCTAATTGTTAATGGTTGAGACTAGCTGTATAAAATGTGAATGTATGGTCACTTCGACTTTGCGTACTGCATTGTTTTAAATGTAAAAATAATAAAAATATATATTCAAACAGAAGTAGATCTAGAGAGAGCAACCAGTCATTAAACAAGGTCTGATGTAGTCTAACATTGTCTTCCTAATGTTGTTTACAGCCATATTATTTCCTGGAGAAATTGGCTCCAAGTACTAATCAGTTAGACAAATTTAACAAAATGTTATTACCTGCACTGAAAGCTTATATTGCCAAGTTAAAAACTTTGCATGTTCAAAAAGAGTGAATGCTAAATCAAATACTTCAAATCAATATTTGATCATGGTGGCTGGTTATATGTGAGTGACATATTAGAACAGTGATGGGTAACCATTTCGGAACCAAGTGCCAAAACTGGAGCATGAGCAAGTGCCGCCGGAGATTCAGAACCCGGAAGAAAGCAACAGGCTGGCACACATGGGCACCGGCCAGCTGCTTTCTTCTGGGTTCTGGTACGTGCATGTGTGCCAGCATCTGGTCTTTGCATACCAGAAGAGAGCAGCTGGTTGGTGTGCATTTGTCCACAGAGACAGTTCTGTGTGCCACCTTTCACACCTGTGCCATAGGTTCACCATCACGGTATTAGAAGACGTGTGTTGGGAATTGCTGGTTTAAAGAAAATATACAAGATAGAATGTTATTTATTTTTTTTGAATCATGGCAAAGCTCATAAGCATTTTGTAAATTATGGAAAAATTATTATACATTTATCACTGTCAATATGCTGTACAACATTGCTTTATTTATGGATTGGGCAAAGCCACGGCCTCTTTCAAGAACTGTGCAGAATCCTTGCTAGAGTCATGGCTTCCGCAGAAGGTGTCTCAGTTTATGAATTGAACAGATTTCTTTAATTCACATTAAGATCCATTTAACATGGGTAACATCTCTTTTATTGCTGTGGCTTATTCCACACATAGGAAAGGTTACATATGGAGATTTGTATGCAACAAATCCTTCATATTATTCTGTCATGTATATAATACTTAACACGAACCAATAATTGGAATTCAAAATCAACATCTATTTCTATATGAAGCATTTAGGATGTGATTAAACAACACATTTTATTTATACATGTGTTTAAAAGAAGTGTTTAAGCAACAAATTTCCAGCACTATTTTTGCTGACTAAAGATTCTGGAAGATTTTATCCAAAATCAGGAAGATGTATTATACATAGTTCTATGCTGTAAAGCTTTTAAGCTGAATTCTCAAGATCCAATATAATATCCAGGGAGCCATCTTGGAAAAGTAATGTAACAAACTTTAGTATCACAAACAATTTTAAAGTAATGAGACTTGTTTTCACCTTTAGAATAACTCTGTTATTGGCAGGGACAATTGGATACCACCTGAAGGTGAATTTACACATCCAGATGAGCTGCCAAGTTTAGGAAGGAAGCTGACTCAAGCCAGACCCCCGCTTCTGTTACGGACATATGAACCAAGCTTTCCAAACCTCAACAATGATGCACCATCACAAAACAGTAGTACCACCACCACTAAATAAGATTAAAGACTGTAACAGCAGCAAAGCCAAGGGCAAAAGTAGGAACTCTCTTTACCTTTGCCAACAAGACCAAGGAGGAGCATGTTATAGAGCAGTGGTCTCCAATTTTGGCAACTTTAAGACTTGTGGACTTCAACTCCTAGAGTAATTGAAGTTATGGTAATTGAAGTCCACAGGTCTTAAAGTTGCCAAGGTTGGAGACCACTGTTATAGAGGACTGAAAAATAGCAATTAATCTAGAACGTGTTAATTTTTTCCTCTTTTTATTTCCCCGTTTGGTTATCTAACCCATGCCTGCCTGTATGGATAATATTCTAATCTTGTCCTGTTGGTCTTGGTATTGTGCTTTTGAGTTTTTATTTATGGAAAGGTTAAACCTTATTCCTGTGCTGTTAGCTGTAACTAGAATTTCTATATCTGGATTCCAAAGCTCCAGGTGATCATTATATAGTAGCAAAGATGACAGAAAACTATATTTGCTGCCAGCTATTGTTTATCCAGAGTTTTGCATACCAGATATGGATAGCCCTGGAAGTTTTTCTAGCTAGAATTTCATAATCCAGTACAAGTAATTCAGTACTAGGAAATGAAGTAATCCCAACCTGCAGAATATCCCTACTTTTGAAATGGAGAAATTAAATCAGATAATTCTATAAGATACATATTCTCACTTTAATTCTATTAGTATCAAACTATTTGCATCTGTTGTATTTAAACTGCGGCTGTGTATTTTAGAATAGCTGGTATTTTTGAAGGAGCTTCTTTGCTTATCAAACTAGGATGCAAAAGTTGTTTTGGAAGCACTGTTAATTTTTCCATACCATTTACTTCCTTTTATTCTTCTTATATTTCTTTGCTACCATTCAAATTCTTCCTCCCCTTTGGAAAAGAAATATTTGATCATGCATGCAGTTGAATTAGTAATATGCTGTCTTTAAATGATGTTCAGAAATTTTAGTTTGTGCAAAACATTATTATTCAAGGGAAGTTAAGTCTTTTTTCTCACCCACAGTATGATCCTGAGAAGATCCTCTGAAAAAAACATATCAAACTGATAGATTTGTTTGTAGAAGGGTTTGAACTACCATGATATTGCACTAGTTACTCACTTCTATATTCACCATCCATATTTTTCTGACTCTGCCCTCATTTGACCATACACACTTCTCGAATACACACTTCTTGAATTCACAGAATTCAGCCTACATTTGGTTTCTCCTAAAAAAGTCCATTTTCACTTTCTGATATATGAACAGAAGCAAGCATAAATGCAGCTATTTTAGCTTGTTTCAATAATAATGAAATCCTATGCCTTACCCATTACGTTTATACCAGTATTTCATTGCCATGTAACCTCTTCATCCATTTCTCCAATGTTTAGTGAACATTAAAGCAAGGTAAATGCATCTATCTTCTTGCTCTAGTTTTGCATCACTTATGGATAAGTTGCAATCATTCAATCCCTTCTCCTACCAATCACAATATAGCAACATCTGCATGTAAAAGTATAGATTTATTGAATCTCTCATCAGCCCATCTTTAATGTCACCACAAACATTCCTTATACATTTCTCCATAGAAGTATTAAACAAATAAAAGACATTACAAATCCATGTCTTGCTCTGTACTTCCTGTTGAACCATTTACTAAATATTCCATTATTTTAAGTATGCTTTACTTCTATGATATACCATTGTTGTTGCAGTTGCATTGTTGTTACGCCCCTCAGACAGGGCTCGCAATTTGGGAGTCCTCCTGGACCCACAGCTGACCTTAGAACATCATTTGTCTGCTGTGACCAGGGGGGCATTTGCCCAGGTTCGCCTGGTGCACCAATTGCGTCCCTACCTGAACTGGGAGGCACTCGCAACAATCACTCATGCCCTCGTGACCTCAAGACTGGACTACTGCAATGCGCTTTACATGGGGCAGCCCTTGAAGAGCATTCAGAGACTTCAGCTCGTCCAGAATGCAGCCGCGCGAGCAATCATGGGTGCACCTCGGTACACCCACGTTACACCTATCCTCCGCGAGCTGCACTGGTTACCGATCGGTCTCCGGATACGCTTCAAGGTGCTAGTCGTCACTTATAAAGCTCTTCATGGTATTGGACCTGGGTACTTGAGAGACCGCCTGCTGCCAATTACCTCCCAAAGACCCATTAGATCACACAGGGTTGGCCTCCTCCAGGTTCCGTCTACCAGCCAATGCCATCTGGCTACCACCTGGGGGAGGGCCTTCTCTGTGGCAGCTCCGGCCCTTTGGAACAAACTCCCCACAGAGATTCGGACCCTCACCTCTCTCCAGGCCTTCCGAAAAGCTGTTAAAACCTGGCTGTGTCGGCAGGCCTGGGGTTGATGAGTTCCCTTCCCCTCTCGATCTGTGTGGCTGTTGGTTATTTTTAAATGCTTGTATTTGTACTTTTTGTGTTTCCCTTTCTCCCCTTGGGTTTGTGTGCCGCCCTGAGTCCCGCTGGGAATAGGGCGGCATATAAATAAAACGAAATCTGAAACCTGAAACCTGAAACCAGTCAGTAACTAATGTTCATTTTCATATTCATGCACAATTTGCTATAACTGCGATAAATTTTCTTTTATGATACATTTTCTATAAAATAACAAATGTTCTGCAAACTATATTGATCAATATTCAGCCAAGGAGGACGATGTATGTTTAGTTTTTATTTAACATCTGTTGCATACCCCTAATTTTTATTCCAATTCTATTTTTTATTTTAACCAATATTAATTAATTTCCTGTCTTGTTTGTACATTTTGTTATTCTTTGTTCTTATTGCTTTTTTTCTTGTGGTTTTTTATTTTTATTTGTATTTTTTGTACTTAGTATCTTATCTTGTCTTTTTACATTAATAGAAATAATTTAAAAAACATTATCAATTTCAAAAGGCAGCTTTACTTGGAACAGATTGAATCCTGTGATGATTCCTTTAATACTATCAGACAACTTCTCCCTATTTCAGATCCTTGGGATAGGTGGATAAAAGTGCAAGTTTTTCAGTCTAAATATGTGTCTGACTGCAGGAGCAACCATTATAATAATAATAATATTATTAAGAGAAGAATATTTCAAAGAAACTCAGGATCATCAATATTGTTATAGCACTGATTCTTTATCAACATTACTGACCAAATCAGGCCACGGTTATACATATCAAAAATACTTGCCAGGTTACCCCACTTCCTTCACATGAATGATAAAGCTATATGGAAAATCACTATCTGAAATACAATCACTGCTCAACACTGTCTGTATATACAGCCAAGATATTGCAATGGATTTTGGACTGGAGAAATGTGCTACCCTCACCCTCAACAGGGGAATAATAGTGAAAACTAAAAGAATCAATATGCCCTATGGATATAACATCAAGAGTCTGGATGAAAGCAATCACTACAAATACCTGGGCATTCTTCAAACTGACAACATCAAGCACACTGAAGTCAAGAAGGTTAGAAGTGAATACATCATGAGAGTGAAGATCTTAAAGTCTAAACTCAGTGCAGAAGATACCAGTAAGGCAATTAGTACCTGGCCAATTTCATACAGCAAACTGGATACCTTTCCTAAAAGGGGAGATTGGAAACTAGACAGAGATTGTACAGAAATGGTGGGTCTGAGGATATCTGTGTGTAGAGCATGCAGATCATAATTACAAGATGTAGCTATTGTCTTTGTGTTTCACCAATTGATTCCTAACACCAATTTCAAACAGGGCTTTTACTTTTCCTGTAGCCATTCTACTTTGGCTGTTTATTATTAAAAATAAAAATAATTATTTATTTGTTCCATGTCCATCTTTCCCAACTTCCATTCTTGATATTACCAAATAATAATCTGATCTATATTCAGAGTGTTTCATGTCCTTGCATTCTTCTATTATTGTCACAATCTCTCATCATAAGCAGTCAAATCAATCATGTTTGTAAGAAGGCGGCTGGTTGATTGAAATCATTTGGACTCTCAACATGTTTTTTTCTTATTTTGCACTTAAGATTACTTTAAAAGGGCATGTGTGAAGGGACAGTGGTTTTAAGAAGACTGACTAAAGAAATAAAGTAGTGTAGCATAATGGCAGAAGTTATAGCTGGAGTTAGTAGTGAAGTACAATGAAGACTAAATAGTGCAGAAAATCTTGTCAAGGAGAACTCCAAGAAATTCAGAGCTTTGGAAGAAACTTCAAAATGCAAGAGTAGCAAGGCTTAGAAGTTTCTGATCCTGGAAGGATCAGACAAATGAACCACAGTTGAGATTATGCCAACAGCTGACCCATTAAGATATATCACAGCAGACTATTGGAAGGGACCTAGCCGAAGAGAAGGATCAGCAGACTAAGGGCAAGATAGCAAAAGTATTCAACAGTTTATTCTGGCTAATGCTGAAGGGAATTGATAAAATAATGCTGAAAACTCTAAGAACTATAGTCCCTTCAGTAGCAGGGAAGCTGTGCCAAGTAAAGAAGGGCAGAAACCAGTTTGCTTGCCAATAGCTTAGTCTTAAGCAGTACCATTTCCTGCAGTAAATTCTAAGTAAATGAAGGAATTCTAGAAGTCAATTATAAAGCTATAACAGCTACCAAACCAGCCTAGCCACCATAACTTGTTATAGTGGATTGTAGTGACCAGGGGAAACACAAAGAGTTTTCAACCCTCTGGCTGAGATCTTGACAATACACACTGTAGAGGAAGTAGCCTACAAAATGTGCAAAAAGAGGAGAAATCCAGCTTTCTACATCAGTCCAAGCCACAACAGGCAACTGCAAAAGCCACAGGAATATGAGGGTCTCTCTGTGTGTGTGGGGGGGATATTAAAGACTCTAGTTGTTAGGTCTAGTGGCAAATAATACTGAATGGAACAGGGAGAAGTGAAACTTAGCTTGTTGCAGGAGAAAAGAAAGGTCAAGAAAATCAAATCTCCGACAGCTTTGTCACATAAGAAATGGCTGTTTCTATCCTCTGGGAAAGAATTCAAAGCTGCAGCAATCAGCCAGACAGGTACCCGGGTGCTACGCTGGCATAATGCCCAGAAGCACTGAAAGAAGCCCAAAGAAATACAGCTATAGGGAAAAAAGTGGAAGTGATATATTTAACTATACACTAAACTATTTGTTCATGTTTTGCACTAAAAAAGAAATTTTATCCAAATTATTTCCTTTGTCCCTTAGATTTATATAATTCAAATGGAAAAAAAAAACCTCTCAACACACATTTTTCAACATATATTAATCAACTCTCTTCTTCTGAATTTTTTATCCTTCCTTCACATTTACCAATTTATCCATTTATCAGTTACTGATCTTACATATAAATATGATATAGATATTAATGTCTGCCACCTCATAATAATGATTTTGTTCAATGAAGGCTTGCATATAATGCTTTTTAATAAGATACCAGATCGGCAACTTTAATCATATTTGTGCCACCTACATCATCCCCTGTTAATTATAGGAATAGTGGTAGTCAGTTTTGGTACATTTTACTTACAAGTACAATCAAAACCAGATTCAGATTCAAGAATGTTTACACTTTATGTGCAAGATGTAGAGATTATTTTACAGGCTAACATAATGAGCCTACAGTTCCCAATCGGGAAGGTATAGGTAGCATTCTGACATACACTTGGGGTCAAATTGACCTTTATCAATATTATCCCAAAGGTAACAGTTACTTGGGAATACCCCACTTAAAAAACTTCAGGATGGCAAGAATGCTATACAGACTGCCTTGAGCTCTTGATAAAAGACAGGACATAAATCTAACAAACTAACACTGGGGTGGTTGAGGGGACCAGGGACACGGGAGAGGGCCGGAGCATTACGGTCATAACAGGGAGGGGCAGATATGGCGGGGACTTTAGGGCTGGCCATTACCGGGGAAGGAGGGTTCACTACGTTACAGAGATCCCTCCTTCCGGCCCTATGAGTCCCACTCTGAGGCCAGATGGCGCGAGTAATCAGGACCCTGGTCTCAGGCTGTTGTCGCTAAATGCCAGGTCTGTAGTTCACAAGGCTCCCCTCGTCCAGGACTTAATTTTAGACGAGAGGGCAGACCTGGCATGTATTACTGAAACCTGGCTGGGCCCAGAGGGAGGAGTCCCCCTCGTAGAGATGTGCCCAGAAGGATTTCAGGTGCTGCATCAGCCGAGAGCCCAGGGAAGGGGTGGGGGTGTGGCTATTGTTATCCGGGAGTCCCTAGCACCTCGTAGGATCCCTGCTCCGGAGCTTGTCGCATGTGAGTCCCTACTGGTGAAGTTGGACCTCAAGGGTCAAGTGGGTTTGCTGTTAACGTACCTGCCTCCCAACAGCGTTGCAGCAGCCCTCCCCTCGCTCCTCGAGTCAGTAGCCGAGCTAGCAATTGAGTTCCCCAGGCTTATGGTCTTGGGGGACTTCAATTTGCCTTCGCTCGGTGAACACTCTGATGGAGCGCAGGAGTTCATGGCTTCCATGACGGCCATGGGCTTGACCCAGGTAATCCGGGGCCCAACCCACTCAGCGGGTCACATGCTCAACCTCGTATTCCTCTCGGAGCAGTGGACTTGTGATCTTGGTCTGAGGGGTAATGAGATCATACCCCTGTCGTGGTCAGACCACTGCCTACTGAGGCTTGACTTCCGGAGACCAAACCCCCACTGTAGGGAGGAGGAACCGACCAAGTGGTTCCACCACAGGCGACTTATGGAAACCTCGAGGTTCCAGAAGGAGCTTGGGGTTATTCCTGATACTCTCGCCCACAGTCCGGTCGAAACTCTGGTTGCTGCCTGGCACACGGCGGCATCGGAGACCCTTGACCGGATTGCGCCACTATGGCCCCTCCGAGGTGGCGGATCCCGGAGGCCTCCTTGGTTCACCGAGGAGCTCCGGGAGACGAAGCGTCGGAGGAGACGCCTAGAGCACCAATGGAGGTCCGATAAATCCGCATCGAACCGAGCACTCCTAACAACTTGCACCAAGGAGTACATCAGGGCACTTAGGGCAGCAAAAAGATCTCTTATTGCCACCTTGGTTGCGTCCGCTGAGTCCCGCCCAGCCGCCCTGTTTAGGATAACCCGTTCCATCTTAAATAGGAGGGATACGGGCGAACCCTTGCAGGGTAGAGCTGAGGATTATGCCCAATTCTTAGCGGACAAAGTTGCTCAGTTTCGGGCAGATTTGGACTCCATTCCCGCAGTTCCAGCCGTGGCACAAGAGGATGAATTAGTAGATCACTCCTGGGTTGAGTTTCAGGATGTTGCCCCCGGGGATGTGGACAAGGCCATGAGAGCTGTGAGTGCCTCCACCTGTGTACTGGACCCGTGTCCCTCCTGGCTGGTTGCTAACAGCAGTGAGGTGACACAAGGCTGGATCCAGGCGGTTGTTACCGCCTCGCTTCGGGAGGGGCACTTCCCCGCCGCACTTAAAGCGGCAGTGGTGAGACCCCTCCTGAAGAAGCCATCTTTGGATCCAGCTGTTCTTAATAACTATCGCCCAGTCTCCAACCTCCCCTTTATGGGGAAGGTTGTTGAGAAGGTGGTGGCCCTACAGCTCCAACAGTCCTTGGAGGAAGCCAGTTATCTCGACCCCTTCCAGTCAGGCTTCAGACCTGGTTACAGCACAGAAACCGCTTTGGTCACATTGACCGATGATCTCTGGAGAGCCAGAGATGGAGGCCATGCCTCCATCTTGGTTCTCCTTGACCTCTCGGTGGCTTTCGATACCATCGACCATGGTATCCTTCTGCGACGACTGCGGGAGGTGGGGGTGGGAGGCACCATTTTGCGGTGGTTCTCCTCCTACCTCTAGGACAGGTCGCAGTCGGTGTTAGTTGGGGGGGAGAGATCGACCCCTAGGCCCCTAACATATGGGGTGCCGCAGGGTTCGGTCTTATCCCCCCTGCTATTCAACATCTACATGAAACCGCTGGGCGAGATCATTCGGAGGCACGGGATAAGATACCATCAATACGCGGACGATACACAGCTGTATCTGTCCGCCCCGTGCCAACTCAATGAAGCGGTGGACGTGATGAACCGGGGTCTTGAAGCCGTTAGGGACTGGATGAGGGCTAACAAACTTGTACTCAACCCGGAGAAGACCGAGTGGCTGTTGTGTTTCCCTCCCAATAATTCGACCACTGTTCCAACACTCAGGCTGGGGGGTCAAATTTTACACCCCTCAGAGAGGGTTCGCAACTTGGGAGTCCTCCTGGATTCACAGCTGACATTCGACCATCATTTGACGGCTGTGACCAGGGGGGCATTTGCCCAGGTTCGCCTGGTATGCCAGTTGCGACCCTACCTGAACCGGGAGGCTCTCACAACAGTCACTCGGGCCCTTGTGACCTCTAGGCTGGAATACTGCAATGTGCTCTACATGGGGCTGCCCTTGAAGAGCATCCGGCGGCTTCAGCTAGTCCAGAATGCGGCCGCGCGAGTGATTGTGGGTGCGCCTCGGTTCGCCCACATAACACCTATCCTCCGCGAGCTGCGCTGGCTACCTGTTGATCTCCGGGTGCGCTTCAAGGTGCTATTTACCACTCACAAAGCCCTTCATGGTAGTGGATCTGCGTACTTGAGAGACCGCCTCCTGCCAATTACCTCCTTGCGACCGATTAGATCGCATAGATTGGGCCTCCTCCGAATTCCATCTGCCAGTCAGTGTCGACTGGCAACTACACGGAGGAGAGCCTTTTCAGTTGCAGCTCCGACCCTTTGGAACGATCTCCCCGTGGAGATTCGTACCCTCACCACCGTCCAGGCCTTCCGCACAGCCCTTAAGACCTGGCTAGCTCGTCAGGCCTGGGGATAAGATCACAACCTGCCCCCTCCCGAATATTGAATGAATGTTGTGTACTATTTTATTTTTATGTATTGTTTTATGTTTATTGTTTCGTATTTCCCCCTCCCTTATTTTGTGTAAGCCGCCCTGAGTCCCCTCAGGGAAAAGGGCGGCCTATAAGTATTAATAAAATACTAAAAAAAAATACTAAAATACTAACAAAATTTGAAACAAAAAGTTATTTCCAAGCTACTGTATGTCCTGTTAATGTTAAAGGGTTTATTTTGAAAATTATATATAGTCCATAATTCCATAAAGGACTTATCTACTACCTAGTTCCGTGATGGCGAACCTATGGCACGCATGCCACAGGTGGCACGCGGAGCCATTTCTGAGGACACATGAGGCATTGCCCTGCCAGCTGATTTTTGGCCATTTTAAGTCTCTGGAGTGTGAAAAACCACCCAACGCACAAACTGGAAGTTTGGGAAAGGACTTCCAGTTTGGGCATTGGGCTGTTTTTTGCCTTCTCCAGGCTCTTAGAGGGTGAAAACTGGACCTACTGGGCCCACAGGAAATCGGAAAATGAGCTGTTTCTGGTCTCCAGAGGGCCTCTGGGGGGGCAGGGGAGGCCATTTTTGCCCTCCCCAGGCTCTAAGAAAGCCGTGTGTGCATGTCCAGGGCAGCAGGGGGGATTCATGGACACATGTGCAGGGGGCACAGCATGGGACGCATTAAATTATGGGGTTGTGCATGTGAGCGCTTGCGATAGACCAAACACACGTGCTTTTGACACCTGAGGTGAAAAAGTTTCGCCATCACTGACCTAGTTATACACATGAAAATTGCAGTAATTCTGTCTCATTACTATTTCTACCCACTTCTATTTCATCTACTTGGAATGATCTAGTGAGTGAATGCTTTATGTACAGGGTATCCTAGAACTCAAACTGTTATTCAAACTATACCATTTCATGATGTAAGTTGTGGCTTCTAGGACTGATTCTTTTTAAGGTTGTGTGCATACATGTATGTATGTGAGAAAGATCAGAGAAAACTTTATATTGGGAGAACAATTCTAACTGGTTTTAGCACCTTTTTGCATGTTTTGCATGAAACATACACAGACATTCAGCTATATATCACTGAAAATGATAAAATTGCTAGTTAGAATTGTTAGAATCTAAACCAGTTAGAATTGTTCTCCCAATATAAAGTTTTCTCTGATCTTTCTCACATACATACTTGTATTGTCACAGAAAGAATTCTATTCTATGCAAGCATTTGGAAAGGTTATTGTCTTATTTACTCTTTTGTAGGTTGTTTAAATAATCTGTAATATATGGCTTCAATGTCTTGAAAATGTACATATTTGTGCAATTTGATATAGCACTCAGTTTTTCCTGGTCAAATGTAATCTAAATTCAAGATGGAGGTGAAATATATAATTAGTTTTGCAAACAATGATGTCATTGTTATATAATCTTATCTTTGTTCCCTAAAACAGCTAATAAAGACCATTTCCCAATCTGATGCTGTGGGCATATGTTGAATTACTGTTTCCATTCTCTCAATCAGCATGAGAGAGCAAGTCTTATTGCTCACTCATGGAGACAGTAAGGTTCAAGTTAAAAGAGACTGATCTGGATCATCATAGTGTCAATATTTTTTTTCAAAGATCCAAGCAGAACCATAATGGCATTTGCATTGCAAAGCATAATGATCAACCCCATTTAATAGTCGATTATTAAATCTTTTAGAAAACACCTAGTTTAATCGGAAATTAAGTCATTAGTCAGGAGGTAAATGGATATGTCCAGGTGCCTTCATTGTCATTCAGTCATGTCAAGAGTGCCATGCCATCCCTTGTTTGAGAACTGAGTTGTATTCTTACGAGAATCATTGTGCATGCCTTTAAAGCATTAGGGCCGTTAACCTCATTTTCCTTTAATAGATTCTTTCAACACATTTTCTATTCTCAAGCACTTGTTGTTCAATGATATGGAATAATTCCTACTGCGTGTGGTATGATCAAATCTAGAAATCAAAGTCATATCATATCAGATGCCCAACTGCCACAGGATCAACGTATTATATCGGAACTGAGGAACATAATAAAATTGGAATTCACAGCTAGCAGTTGTGATAATGGCAGTTAATTTGAATGGTTTTAAAAGAGGACAGGACATATTCAGGAAAAATCAGATAATTCAATACTAGTAACATTGATTGTAGTTTATGATGTCTGGAATTATATATCACTTATTGAAAAGTGCCAGTGGAAGATAGCACTCACCCTCAAAGTCAATCTTGTGAGCTTCCCAAAAACAACAAGTCAACTTTTGAGTAAATACAGAAGGATCACATAAATGGCCTTATTCTTGATCCAGCAGGAATATTTTTATATGAGGAAATAAGAAACTGTGCGGGCAATCTCCAAAAAATGGACACAATTGAAAAGAAAAACAAAGTGTAATATCAGCAATTAGAAAGAGTGGGGAAGAGAAAAAAGTGGATTTAGAAATCTTGCACCTTCAGTATTAATAATAAAAGGTTATTTCATCTTTTACCACATTTATTGTCCATATTTATTGATTGATGAGTATCACACAATTATAACTATTGCAAACACCACGACAAAAAATTATCTGAGTTGAATTCTTTCACTTACTTTTCCTGCTACAATAAACAGTTTGCTGACTTGGTCTGCTGCTTCCCTTATTTGGGGGAGGGGTTGATCTACTTTAACACTGAATTCTTCCCAAAATATTTTTGTTCTCATAAAACATGGATATTCTCAAGCATAAATTCTCAAGCAAAACTCTAAGAGGCTTTAAAGAAATAATACACAGTGTTATAGGTGTGTGATTAAATTGTATTCAGATATAAGTTTGGCCCACCTACTCAGATTCTTTCCATTTTTTTTTCTTTTTGCTCACTATAATTGAGACTTAGAGTTATAAATGTTAATATCATTTTGTCCTTCTGAAATTAAACTTCACCTGATTGATTGAACCTCAACTTTCAACATTTGCAAGTGGATGAAGGTTCATAAAATAATAACTGTTAAAATCTCTTGGAGCAGAAGCAAAGTTTAGTTCTATCAACTTGACTCCTAGTAAATATATGGATAAATTTGTTTGTCACCCTAACATGTCATCAGCATAATTCTTAGCTCTTTCAAGAAAGCTCCAGTAATGTCTTTGATCTTATTCATCTATTTTATTCATTATCAAGGGATAATTCACTCAGTTTAGTTTTAGATTGTTGCTTTTCCTTTAACAACTATAATTTGAAGCATTTATTTCATTCTTTCTCAATGAGCAGTTTTCATATTACCACTGGAAAGGTAATTGTTTTAACTATTCTAATATTTGTGTTATTAAAAAGCCATTTTTCTTCATGTCTTGTTATTGCTTTCCACACTATGAATTTTAGTTCCCCAGCACACTCTTAACTTTATCTATTTTTGAACCCAAGAAGCAAAATTATCTATCAATGTCTTCACAATCAGCTACTGCATAAGTTCATTAAGCACTCAGGTTTTCATTACCTTTATTTTGAATATATAACATTAATTAGGATTTTGTAATTTCTATTTTTATTTTCCCAATAAATGCTTGAACTTGTCTTTACTTTTAACTAACAAGATGAGGTCATTTGCATATTCCAAAATACTGGTGTTTCAAGCTTCAGTTTTGCTTCCAGTTGCAGTCCCTTCCTTGTATTACATTCATTGTAAAGTTGAGCAGACATTTGGACAATACTCAAACTTGTCCCATCCCCCACTTTGCTTAGTCTGAATCATTCTGGGCAGTTTTTTTTGTTTCCTGATGCCCCTCTAAGTAATTCTTATAAAAAATTCCCATTCATATAAGCATTTTCATAAGAATGTTCAGGTACTGAATTTTGGCACACTGGTAGCTTTAGCTCCACATTCTAGTATGATCTACAGTCAAAAATGCTGCTGTACTTCTCTTTATTTATTTACTGTTTTCTCCATATTATGTTATCTACATAATCTGATGATGTGTGCTTGCACATGTTTCATTAGCCAACTAGTAATATCATCAGTAATAGTGAGTGTGGGGTTTTGTCCCTGTTTCCTGCAAGTATTGGAGGCAGTATTATTTTCTCCTGGCTGATTTCATAATTAAGGTATTATTTTCTCATTATTTGTTTGTCTGGTGCTAATCCCTGTTTATCTGATTATAGCCTGCTGAGATGATGTGTTTTTCCTTCCTAGCTCTTTCATTTGTGTTTTTTGAATGACGTGTAAATGTGGTTTGTCTCTATATGTCTATTGATAACTGATTTGTCTGAATGTCAAGCTTCTAGGAATTCCCTTGTATTTTTGGATTCAACTTTGTCTAGGCGGCTCACAATTTCACAGGTTAACTATGGTTGAGTCTGTCCATTGTTGAAAAGTTAAGAAAAATATTTTTTCTCTAAATTTAGAAATTATATTATGCCAGGAATTGGCATGTTTTTTCTATAAAGAATCAGATTCTGTCAATCCTCTATGGCAGTGATGGGGAAGCTTTTTGGCTTGTGTGCCAAAAGCGGGGGGAGTGCAGGGTGTGTGTGCATGGGTGTGCCACACATGTGCATGCTTCCCTCCCCTCTGCATGCATGCGCACGCGACCAGTGCTCCCCCCGCTTTTGGCACTTTTTTTCGCCTTCCCAAGGCTCTAGAGGCTTTCTAGGAGCCTGAGGAGGACAAAAACAGCCTTCCCCCAGAAGCCCTCCCCCTGGAGGCCCTGTTCCCCCAGAGTGTGAAAAACTGGCCATACAGGCAAACTGGAACTCTGTTCCCAAAGTTCCAGTTTGCCCATAGGGCTGGTTTTTCACGATCCTGGAGCTTCAGGAAAGCCTCTGGAGGGCAAAAAATGGCCTCAAAAGAAGGCCAAAGTCAGCTGGCCAGCATGCGCATGCACGCTGGAGCTTACAGGGCAACACCTTGCATGCCCTGACAAATGGCTCCATGTGCCACCTGTGGCACGCGGGCCATAGGTTCGCCATTATGGCTCTATAGTCTTGGCTGGCAGATCTACAGGAACATGGCAACTATTGGGCAGCGCTAGCCCTGCAAGCAAAGAGGTCACTGAGGTTTTCCATATCCCTAGGATGGAAGCAGAAACCAAGTTCCCCTCCAGATATTTGTTGACTGCAAATGATGATTACATGTCAGTCATGCTCTGAGAGTGTAGAAAGCTGAAGTTTAAAACATCAGAGAAATTAGTTTGCTCTTAATGAAAATGACGGCACTTAGGAGATTACAGTACGAAGCTGAGTCCATTTCACTGAAATTCCTAAACTTTTCAAATTAAAATATTACAAAATATAAAGGAAGAAAAGCATGATTCATGATTATTACAATGCTGTCCATTGATACAGAGTATAATAGAAATTAGGATGCTTGTTGTAAATATCCATCAAATTATTCACATAAAACATTCATACATGCATAAATACCTATATAGATACATATATTCTCTATTTCTCAACTAAAAGGCTAATGAATCAAAGACATATGTAGCATGTTTAGATTAAAATTTACTTAGATTATTAAAGTTAATTTCAATCAAAATAAGTTAGAAGTGAAGAAGCTTATTGAATGAGAAGCAAAACATTTTAAAAGAAAATAAAAAATGATTTCTGGAAAAGCACCTTTGGGACAACTATGACCTGGATGGTTGAGAATATACATAGACAAAATTAAGAAGTACCTGAATATTGAGAAAACATCTCTGTAGATTCACTCTGCATCCAGTTGCTTTGAGTACCCTAGAAGATGCATTCCAACTTTTCTAGTTAAAGAAATCTACTGAAGTTATTTTTCCTTAAATAAAAATTGACGCTGTCACTGCTCAACAGATCTCAGAAGGATCACTCTAAAAAGACTGTCATAGGGCTTGTATTGTGCTTTGAAATGTATTTCTGATTTACAGAAATGTGCACTCTCCTATTTTTTCATAAGTTCTTCCATTGTTTCATAAGGCTCCTGAATGAACTCCTCTTCAACCTTTTTCCAATATTGACTTCTTGTTTATATAGTTCTCTCACAGCATTTCACAGTAATACATTTTAGACTTCTTCCATTGAAGAAAAAAGTCACATTTCAGCGATTAAACACATTTTTATATGCTTTCCACATCTCCTAAATATGCTAACAATTTCATTCTGCTCTTCAATTGTGCTAGTCAATTCTGTTTACACTCATTCTTCCTTTTTTAAAAGAGAGAAAATGAGATAGTATCAGATCAGATTCGGAAAGAATTGATGTGCCTTTTCAAAACTTTTTTTCTTTTAAAAACAAACAAACAAAATAAGGCATGACTAGGCAAAGAAAACAAAATGAATTTGGTCCATCTGACCTTGCTCAAAAAATCTTCCCCTTGAAGATATCCCAAGACTTGCTTGAATAATGAAACCTGTCATGAGGGAGACTGATAAAGACTGAGTATTTGACACTACAACAATAACATTTCATCATTGGTAAAAGTGTTCCTGATAATCATGCATGATTTATTCACATAATGCACTAACCCTAATTCAGAATAGTTTCTGTGAATGGTGGAATATAGGTCAGTGAAGCATTTATGTTTCATCAGTGAAGACATTATAGATGGGTTACAATGGAACCCCAGCTACATATTGCTTCTCTCTGCATGCATGAAGAGGGTAAACCAAGGAAAGAGTTTTAAAGGATCGGCCAAGAAAATTGTCACTGCATTATTTAGGGTGGTTCATTAAAATATCCATACAAAACAGACTGTTGCTTACTATATTCAGATACTATTCAGTTCTCACTATGAATACATTTATGAACACAAAAATGTTTACATGAGAAATATGACATTCCAGACAATTTGAATCCCTGATAAATTTACAATAAACATTAAGAGAAAGAAATCAGTTAAATGAATATTCGTTGTCAATTAAATTTCACTCTTGCTTCCATTCTTTTTCCATCATTATCCATCAGAGGAGATGTTGATTTTTCAAGACTGGGTGTACTATTAAAATATTTATTTATTTATTTATTTATTTATTTATTTATTTATTTATTTATTATTTATTTATTTATTTATTTATTTATTTATTTATTAGTACAAAGAAACACATATCAGTATAGGAATAGATATGAACACATGAAAAATGACACAAATAAATGTATCTAAATAAGCAAAACACAGCCATAAACACATAAAATGAGTACATATAAATGGGGAGATTAGGATAGGAGGGTAGGCACACTGGTATGCTTATGCATGCCCCCTTAGGGATTTCTTAAGAAATGCGTAAGGTCTATGGTAGACAGTTTAACAGAAAAGGTATGGGGGTTAGGGGAACTAACAACAGGATCAGGTACAGTGTTCTGCACATTTACTACTCTTGCTGAAATCATTTTTCCTGCACTCAAGATTAGGGCTGATTACATTTAGTTTGTATCTATTGATAGCCTTTGTGTTATTGAGGTTGAAGTAAAAGTAGTCATTAGCAGGTAGGATGATATGGCAGATAATCTTGTGTACTAAGCTTAAGTTGGAGCATGGACAGCGTAATTCAAGGTTATCCAGGCCTAAAATTTCAAGCCTGGTGGTATAAGGAATTTTATTACAAGCAGAGGAGTTGACCACTCTTCTTGTAAAATACCTCTGGGCCCGCTGTAATGTATTAATGTACAAAATGCAGTGTGGGTTCCAGGCAAGTGAGCAGTATTCAAGGATAGGTCTGGCAAAGGTTTTGAATGCCCTAGTTAGCAGCATAGCATTACCAGAGAATATAAGAGACTGCTCCTAACTATACCACATAGATAAAGACAGGATCCTTCTACTCAGGACTTCTAGAATTTAAGGGCAAAATTCAAAAACATTTTCTATAGCTATTACAGCCCTCAAAACTAGGCTTAAGAGGCCTCAAATCAGACTGAAGATCTGATGATGATTTTTCCAATGGGAGTTCTACTGATTTCCAGTGCAGAGATCCTAGATATTTTTGGTAACATTAATCTGTTGCTTTCTTTTTTCCTCACTTTGTGCTGTTTGATTCTGATCTTTACAGTATATGCATGCACATATTATAAATCTTTGTCATCTAGGAAGAGTGCACATATGCATGTATGTAAGTACAAACATACTGATGATTAAATAAAGGTTGCAGTTTAGTGAGTTTCTTCATCTGAAATCTCTCCTTTCATCTTTCCAGTGATGAAACCCATTAAGTTGAAATTGCTATGTTTGTGTGCAGACCAAAAGTGAATGTTGAAAATCTTTTCATCTGCTAGCATCAGATAGTTTCAAATAAGTTTAACTTTGACATGGGAGAAAATTGGGAGAAAGAAATTCATAGCTTCATTAGATATCTGATGAAGATGATTTATGTAGCAGAATTTGTCACTCAAGTATTCAGTCAATTGATCCCTACAATCCTCCAATCCCATGTGTTTAGCAGTTTATATAGGTGACTTCCATACATAGTCAAACCATTCAAACTTTACATCAATGTTTTAATACAAAATGTGGATGATTTCTGAAATACAATGCAAAATGTGGCCTGAATTCTGAAATGCAAGGGATAACTCTCATCAAAATCTGGGCAAAGAGACAGCTCAGCAGGGTCATTTGGAATATAAATATTTCAGGGATTATTAAAATCCCAGGGAGAACTCCAATCCAGAATACAGGCATCATTAAGAGAAGGTACACAACTAGGTACCAATAGATGACATTGTTTAATTGAAGGGATCTAAAGCATGCCAACTCTGTCTGATCAGATTGGCAGGAGAGATTATTATGAGCCACAAGCCAACCCTGAATTAGGAATTTTATAGATGACCAGCATTTTGAATCATACCCAGAAGCAAACTAACAACTAATTCATCTTACAAAACAGTGGTCTTATATGGGCCTAGCAATATATGCACATCACTGCTCATGCTGCTGCATTCTAAAAAAAAGTTGAAGCTTCTGTGTAGCCTTCAAGGCAGCATATTGCAGAGCTCAAGTCAGGAGGAGAACAAAGCACGAGTAACTGGCTGATCTAGGAAAAGGTGCAATTGGCACAATAAATAAAATGGTGCAAATGAAGCTGTGCAAAGGTGTTCCTGACCAAAGTTGCCACTCACTCATGAGCTGCAATTCCAGGAATATCCCCAAATTGTGCATTCCTCTTGAATGAGGGAGTGCCACTTCATCCAAGATCAAAGATGGGACAGATCTAGATGGCCCAGATACCCACAACCCTGAAAAGTATTCAGAAGCTACAGCTGAGGCAAAATGCAGCAGTGTGGAAGTTTGGGAGGGGGCAACAATGTCCCCTATAACACCACTGCTCTGTGAATGACATTGGTTACCAGGCTGCTTCTCGATGCAATTCAAGGTGTTGTTGATCACCTTTAAACTCAAGGGTTACTCAAGGGTTACTCATCCCAGTGAGATTGGCCTGTACCACTTGTGCCAGCAGAGAAGGTATGCTGCAGGTTCCATCAGCCTGATTATTCCTGCTGCTGGGGTCTTGTCTGCTTTTGATCCTGCCCTCTAGAACATTCTGCCCCCCCCCCCCCCCGCAATGTAAGGTTGGCTCCAAGCCTCCCATCTTTTCATAAGGGCCTAAAGTTACAGTTTTGCCAGTTGGCAAAACCAGTGGGGAAACACTGCAATGGAGGTGGTTGATTGAGTAATAGCAGACCCCATTCCCCCCACCATCTTCCCCCACCCTCCCTATGTGTCTTTGGTTTTAAGGTTTGTTTTTAACTTTTTATATTTTATAATCCTCCCAGAATTACCCTATGACCACGTGGGCAGCCAATAAATTAAACAAACAAACAAATAAACAAACAATTAAATCCTTATGGTCTTGACAGGATTGAGTCAGAGATCTAAAAATCTGAAACAGATCCAAGCAGCTTATAATAGTGCAATTAAAACATCATGAGGGAGAGAAAGAGAGAGAGAGAGAGAGAGAGGGAGGGAGGGAGAGAGAGAGAGCGAGAGAGAGAGAAGCCACATAGCAGCATGGTGAATGTTGCAGCCCAGTCAAAAAAATATAAAAAGCAATAATAACTGCCAAATGTCATTCAAACAATTCTCTCTTAATAGCCTTTACACAGACACACACACAAAAAAATCAATATGGAAGGGCCAAGTATTCATGGAGGCCATTGCAGAAAAAACTGCTTTCATTGTAAAATTTAAAGTTATGCAGCATAAACTCTTTTTTATAAAATTGAAAATTACTCTCCGTACATAGATAGTAATCTGAATATAAAGTTATTTATTTGAAACAAATAGCTCAAAATTACTGCACATTCAAGTTTTTTCACACTTAAGTTGACATAGGAAATAAATGTGTATAAGGCATGGTTGTTGCTTTAAAATATTTTCAGCTCCATAATGTTTGGTTATATACTTTTTTCTATTTCAGTGAAACTTAAAAACGCATTACTCTTACCTCTACTTCCTTTAAGCAAAATGTCAATTAAATGTTCATGAAATGTTGTTGCTACAGCAATATATCCAAAACCATTACCAATAATTATGAGATAAAAGTCTCTTTCTATAGTGCATATTCCAAAGTGAGACAGATTTTTAAGGATGTGCATGAGTTTGGAAAACAGGGAGCAAATTACAATCTGAAATTTGAAGACTGTAGTAATCAATAGCCACAGCAGATGGCAGGACCTAACTGAACTTGGCTGATATTAAAAAAAAAAAACCCACTACTGTATGTAAGATCAGAACAGGTTAGTACTTGAACAAGACACCAACACAAAATATTGGGGTCAAAAACTATACTGTGAAGTAAAATAAATAAGTAAATAAATAAGAACACCACAGCAGTTGAAAAACCAATTTTCCTCCCTCCCCAAAAAAGCTTAGGTTGCTGAAGAACAAAGATGGTTGAAGCAATTCTAAACCTATTGCTGATATGTTATACATTTTCATCAAATCGGCATGATGGTTTGAGTTCTGAAGAGCTGTCTAGAAAAGAAGCAGCAAGGGGGAAAAAGAAACAGTTGACACATCGGAGGGTGACGACCGTGGTGCTATTGGTCAGTGAAATCAGCTTACCTTCACTACCGGTTTGCAAATGTGAGCACGCGCACCACCTCTGCGCATGTGCAGGACCTTCTGTGCATGCGCAGAGCATCAAAAATGGGATGTGATGACATCCAGGTGGGGGGGGGGGAACCTCCTGCTTCCACCACTACCAGTTCGCCTGAACCTGATAGAGCTGGCTGAATAGCACCACTGGTTCTAATCCTGTTAGAATTGGGAAGCAAGTAAAGTAAAGGGAGGTTTCTGATGCAATCTAATAAAATGTTTGTTTCACACAAGTCGTCATTAGGAGTCTAATTCTGATTACTTTTTAATGATGTCACTATGATGACATTAACAAAAACTGCCATTAGAAATCTGAAAAAACACATTTGTTTTAAAGGAAAACGATTACCTGATGGGAAAAGCATTTTTTTCTGCTTACTTTGTGGATGATAGCCTATCTTCAAAGAAAAGGGAGTGGGGAGGAGCTGTAAAAACAAAGCACTAGCTACCCTAGGGAAAAGGGGAGGCAGATTAATGTTCTAAATGAGCTCAGAAGTTATATGCACAAGATTTATAGACAGATCATTACAAAATGTTGGGTGCTTCTGTGCTACTGCTGGTCATGATATTCCCTCCCCAATGGTATACGAGAAGCATAGGTTTTCTTTTCAGTTGCACAGGAGGTTTCATCGACTTTCAATGTTTTCACAGCCTTAAACGGATATTTCAAAGAGATTAAGAACTGAAGGCAACATATGATACCCATTTCAAGTTAAGAGTTCAGATATAATGAAGGCTGTAACAAAATGAGAGATGATCCAGATCTCAAATTACATTTGTTTAGCCCATCAGAACTTAATAAATCACAGTAAGCATTTAATAAATATTTATCTTCTTTTAATCGCCATTTAGTGCTTTCTCTCTGATCTTCCCATCCCTTAATGGCTCACTCACATATTTATTAAATGTAATTTCAATTTCTTAAATAATCAATATATCTTTTTTTTCATTTTTATAATTCCAGCTCTGCTGAACTTTTCCAAGATTTAATTAAGATTATGTTTTAATCTTTAATTCCAATATAGAAATTGCTGCTATTCACTATTAAGTCATTATTTTGTAACTTCATTTGGTATTAAATCTTGGTTGGCAACATAGAGAAGCACCATAGCGTTTACAGCATAGATGTTAAGTAAATTCAAGGGAACCTTTGGGATGGAGGAGGAATTGGACTGTAATTGCATCCTCTTTCTGATGGAATTATGCAATTAATAATATAAAGAAGACATCACTAAAGGAATTTAAGGACTAATGTCAAAACTATCCATCATATAAACATCCTATATAACTATCCAGGTCAATGAATGCTAGCACCAGTCACAATACACAGTAATAACATGTGAAGTATCACAGGCAAGTATCAATGGGGCAAGAAAATGGAATACACCTTTTTAAAAAATGACAGGAATCTCTTGTTCATTTACAAGATGAGCAATATTATTTTGCAATTGTAACTCCATCAATACCTTAAAAGAGGCAATGGATTGAATATGCCTAGGTACATTGAGTAGATTAAAGTATGACGACAGTCTGCCTAGGCATAAAATTCTGATAAACATGAATGAAGAAAATAAAGTTTAATCCTTGTATATTAATTATTAGATTAGGAAAGTATCTCCAGAATGAGTTTGCTGTTTTAAGGACCAAAACATGTTCAGTAAAAACTGCTTGTGGTCTCTATTTGGCCCACATGACACAGAAAACAGGGAAAAATGGTTTCTAAGAAAGGGTGTCTGGTAATCCATTGCCCAACAGTTCCTAGATACAAATGTTGAAAAACAGAATTACGTGAATAGTATTCAATCTTTTATAAGAGGAACAATCCAGATGGGCCAGAGACCTAAATGCAAAGAAATTCATAGTCTTCTTGAAACAGAGATTGCCAGACCAGAAGGATTGATTATGACCAAAAAGAAAGAAAAAATATGAATATTTTTTTCTTTTTTTTAGTTGATATCTTCAAAAAATGGTGAAGCTGACCTTTTGTGACAGAGGGAATGGCTTTAAACAGGAAAACATCCTTAAGTGCATCCTTAAATGCTTAAACATCCTTAAGTGCATCCTTAAATGTTGAACATGTGCAAGTCTTCTAGAGATAACAATATATTTTCCCAACCTGCATCTTTCCTTGCAGCATCCAACAAACATCTTTGGTGATAGCATTTTAAGCAGATCAGAAAAAAAATGTTGAATTCTTGCTGACAGTATGATTTACCCAAAGGTCTGGAAAAGGACTTCTCTTCCTCTGCACTGTCAGGCTTATCAATGATCTTATGAAATAGCTGTGTATCCAAGCGCTGATTGTTTCTGCCCTAATCAAGAATCTATTCTTTGACTTCTTGATCTTGGATGCTTTTTAGGCCACTCTCCAAAAATTACATTGCCCTCAGTCCACAGTTGTTCTTTAAGCTGCAGTTGGGGCTTAGTTCTGAATCGGCAACAATATCATTGCACTACTAGACATTTCCTTCAAATGCCTGCCCTTACACTCATTGTGAAAGTGAACGTTATCTCTTTGTAAATATACTCACAGAGCTACCTGATGTTTAGGTACTATCATTTCATTATCATGACCAATAGATTTAATCAAAGAAGATTTTTTAAACTCAGAATCAATATTGTAATGACTAGAATATATGACTAGTTATCAGATATGTTGAAATGAAGCTTTTATCACTAATCAATTCATTGCTGTCCTTGGTGCTGTCTGAGCTTGGTGGCTTGCAGACATTTTTGTTTCCTGACCAGGTAACGTGTTTGGTGTAGTGAACATGTTATCTAGTTGGATATGTTATCTAGTTGAAATGGCTGCAAGCAAACTATCAGGCTCAGAGATTACCAAGGAGCACCACATTTCAACCCTGAGCTACATATATTGTCTTCTGTTAGGATCACTAAACAGAACCCAATATGAAACCACAGTATGGTGTGTCATTGGAGCCAGCCTCTCATTAAAAAAAAGTGAGCAGCCACCTTAGTCAGAAGTGATACATTGAAAATCAGAGCTGGATACTGTTATATAACCTGTTTAGGAGTAGTTGAGGACATGGTTCTATTTGCTGGAGTTGAAATAAAATTCAGTTGCTGGTGTGCTTGGCTTCTATATGCAGCACTCAGAGATGGAAAGTGTATCTTGTTCCTTGCCTAGGGCAATAATATGCCTTCAGTCAATATGAATAGTATAGTTCTGAACATTTGAACACTTAAAAATTCTGCACACAAACTACATTCATTTTAGATCTGTTGAAATTAAATATTGAAACAAATACTTAAAGCTCTGGAAGAGCGCTTTTACCTTATGAGACACCCTTAAGATAGCCAATACTAGAATTATTCACAAAAACTTCTAGCTTGCTAAGCATTTCTACCTACTCAATACTCTAGAAACAGATTATAACCCTAATAACCATAGATCTATAATAATAAATTGATTAACTAATTCATAACTTAAGAACATTTATTTGATTATGCAACATTTTTACATGTCAAATAAGGTATCTTTCTTATTTAGATTAGACACATAAAAATAACTGATTCAAATATTTTTCCACACGTTTAGATATTATTTTTCTGTAAATTCAGGATGGCATGCAGAAAGGGAATTCATTAGTAATGCCATTTGTAATTGTCATGTGTGCACATGTGCATCAGTTCCCAGAAGTCACAGAAATTTGTCCTTTTAAAAAAAATGCAAAACATCCATATTGTTGCTGTTTTATTATTGAACAAGTCAGTTTCATACTGCTGATCCAAACTTCTGTATGAGAATCTGTGATTCTGCTTGTCCTTCTTTGGTCCCCAAAGTTATAAGGTACCATCTAAGAAGTAAGGAATCAAAGACAAATTTTGATCTGCAAGATAAAAGTCATTTCAAGGTCATAAGGTCATAATTAAAATACAATTTGTGAATCAGAACTAAAGAAAAACCCATTAAAACATTAAGGCTTTGGCATTTACTGCCATTTTACTTCTGCAGATCTAACCCTTCATTTTGAGTTTCTTGCATCTGCAAAGATTCTTTGAACACGAAGACAGGCACATAAAGGCAGAATTTCATGCATACAGAAATAAAAAAAACATCAAGCACAACAATAATTAATTATATTGATCAAAATGAAGACGAACAATGTGTCATGCACTTAAAAAATGAAAACGATATAAAAATGCACCTTACATTAAGCAAACATCTCATACAATTGCAAATCTTGGGTACACTTGTTCAAATGGTAAAGCACACATTTTATATGCAAAAGCTCTTCAGTTCAATCTCTGGAGTCCCAAGGTTAGGATGAGAAATATTCCTCTCTGAAATTCTAGAAAGCTATTGCCAAATGATGAACCAATGGTTTTAATAGCTATAAAGCAGCTTCCTATATTTCTATGATTTATACCTGTTCTTGCACAAGCCCATTACAGCTAATGTAAACCGTAAAGGATTATACTGGGAAGAAGAAGCCCCTAAGATATGTTTTGAATGTTGAATTTCTGCAGCTTGATTTACAGCTCACATTAAGCTTGTTCCACTCATAACACTGCATTGCTCTTGGGGAGGGGTGGGAATCAAACCTATTATTTGCAAGAATATATCATGATCCAGGACCAAAGTTCTACCATTACTGTGGTATTTTAGAAATCCCTTATAAAATTCTGATCTCTAGACATTACTGAGGAAGTTACTAAACTTGCTCATACAGTATATTTTGTGTGTGTGTGTGTGTGTGTATGTGTGTACGTACTTCTCTCTTCCTTTCTCTTTTTCTCTTTCTCTCTCCCTCCCTCCCTCTCTCTTGTACCTTTTAATAATTTTCCCCTTTGGTCTTATTAAAAATCATCCTTAATGGCAAAATGTTGAGGTGCTTTGAGGAATACATGCAAGCATTTGTAAGCTGCTTGTAATTAAGGATTTAAAAGTGATTTGTCGTTGTACTTAATAATTACCTATTATTGCTAAATATTTGTTTCTAAATACTATAGCCATTTAAAGCATTTTTGTCTTATTTATGTAAGAGTTTAATAAAACAACCATCCAGGAAGATGATGCTTTTATTTGGTGATGAAAATGGCTGTTGGCAGATAGTGAATCTGCACAAGCAAAGGGAAGTTTTTAAAGATTGCATATGACCTCCACATACATTGAATAAAAAAATCTACTTCTATGGATTTATAATTCTACTTTTAAATATTTTCTTCATTTATATGTGTTTATGTGTATGTGTGCATCTTCCTGGTATCTATTGTGAAAATAGTCAAAGCCTTTTAAGTTAAAATGTTCATGTTGGTTTCACTCCCCTCAGAGTCCCCTCGGGGAATAGGGCGGCATACAAGTTTAATAAAATAAAATAAAATCACTCAGGCGGTTCTGAATAGTATAATAGTATAATTACTATTGCTATATATTCTTGATCTGCAAAGGTGATTTAGGATTTCATTGTGTGTGTGTGTTTGTGTGTGTGTGTTTGTGTGTGTGTGTGTGTGTGTGTGAGAGAGAGAGAGAGAGAGAGAGAAGAAGAAGAAGAAGAAGAAGAAGAAGAAGAAGAAGAAGAAGAAGAAGAAGAAGAAGAAGAAGAAGAAGATTATTCATTCTAAACACAGGATTACATAATATTTTCCATTACAAAAGGTGCTTTTGATGTCAACAATTATTTTAGATTAAGCTATTTTTTTCTTGGTGCTCTTTCTTTCTTTCCCTTTTATTTACCCCAACAACTACATTTTCCAGTTTCTTTATTTACTTTCTAAACTTGGTCTTTCAAAGCTTAACTTGAATCTTACAATATATAGATTACTTCATCCAAAATCCATATAATACAACACAGACTCAATATCAGTCCTATGAATGAACTGAAGTTTATGAGCTCTCATAATGACTTTATGCTTTGCTACTGTCCTACCAATTGGGAAAAGTTCATGGAAAAGCAATGGAAACCAATTGCTCTTGACAAAAAGAAGCAGCCACAGATTGTATTTGTAATGTTCACTTTTCATAGAAGTTGTAAGCAACACTTAGCTTCCAAAGGTGGGCTGTCTATATACACACCTGGATTCCCATCATTTTATGCCTCCTAGAGCCCTAGACCATTGCGACATCATTTTGTCAACAGACATATTCTTTGGGATCCATCCACATGTAAAGGTCCACCTGGATCTATCCTATGGGATCATCTAAGTTCCTACTATGAACTTTGAGGTTGTGCCACTGAAGTACTTCCTATGATAGTCAAACAGTACAGCATTTGTATTAAAACTGTACACTTATATATACAATAAATTTTGATATTTTGTGTATTGTTTAATATTAACAATATTAGAAGCAGTCTTCCTAGTAATATTAGAAGCTTGACAGACTTTAAATATTGATATGAAAAATATTATCAAAGTAAAGGAATTTTTAAAAAAGATTTGTATATTAAAATCCAGCCAATTGTGAGGAGACATGAGTCTGTAACCACATAATCAGCTGCTCTTTCTTTAGATAGACCTAGTATTACTACTGAGATGTAGAAACATTCTTGATTTTCAGCAGTTCTCACATGATGAGAATTTGTTAAATAACTTTATTTCAAAAGAAAAGAATTTTAGAGAGATTTTCATAATAAAAAAATACTTATCTAGGATGTAGATGAAAGATGAATATCTTTTATTCTGCAATCTTCTGTCCAATAGACTGCAACCCTCATTAAATGCCAAGGAAAGGCATCATGAGAAATTCCTCCTCTGGACTTTTTCAATATCAGCCTCAAGTACTGCAATGGGGAATGTCTGCCCTTGAAAAATCTGCATTTTTTTTCTTCTCATAGAGAAATTTGAAGCAATTTTCCACCCAATTTCTCTGCCTATAACTTTAATGGTTATTGATGATGGGGGAATACTGGAAACTCACTAACCTCCCCCCTCAACATAGATAACTTATTTTAGATCATGAAAAACTTAGAATAGTGGCCACAATGGTCCTCACCAGCTAGAAGGTGGCAGATAATAAAATTAGAAGGGTTGTCAAATCACAGAATAAAATGGAAATCACTGTGGCATCCTTTTTTTGAGTGCAGGCTTTTTTAAGAGTGGGAATTCAAGCAAGAACTTATATTTCTACACTTTAAAGGCCCCCATACATCTCCTTCACAACTAATGCAAAAGTTTATCACTAACATTCAGTATAAAAGGGCCAAAGTTCAGCACTGTGATGTCAGGCTGTTCTGCAGTGGCTTCGGACAATTTTAAGGCTGAAAAAAGGGAATGGCTATTTCTTGGAAACCTCTCATTCTGATTTTCAGCTTTATTTTTGAACAAAATGTCAAAGACCATACCACTGAAATTGACTTTTTTCATTACTGAAGTTATGATCATGGAATACTGGGAATTGCATATGACCCACAGGCTATGATTGCTTACCTGTTGTAGATTTTATGAAGTAGAGAGGCAGAATTTGATATATAGTTGCCAGTTTCAACAGCATCTGCCTGCTTATCATCACATCTACTCTAGCACTGATATACAGAGGAGATGAGGCTTGAAATATATGAAGGCAGAAAATCATTATGCGGAACCAGATTATTTGCAAACTGGTGGTATGTAAGGAAAGAGTTGTTGAGATGGGCAAATATAACAAGGGAAATACCCAAATTTGGGTATTTGAGTAAAGATGGCCTGACAAATTTACTAATGTTACAGAACTTCCCATTGTAATTTATTTATTTACTACTCTATCCCAGATTTTCTCTCTTTGCATCCCCCTTATATGTTAATAAAGAAACTGCAATGTGAATTTTCATCTTTATTCAAAAGTTGGTCATTATGTGTTCAAGAAGTCCATCTTTAACTTAGGATGAATGGCAAATGCAGTTCAATTTATATAAAAATAGAGTTATACACATAAAATCTAAAACTTAAATTCGCACATATTGATGAATCCATTTGAGTGGACTATAACTTACTATAAAAAGTATCTTAGGTTCAAGGTGGATATTACAAGGATGTCTACTCAGTGAATGTCAGCTGTGAAAAAAAGCTGATTACATTCTAGGAACTTTTGAGAAAATAATGCTGTAATGCTATTATATAAATCTATGGTAACTTCATATCAAGAATACCGTATTGCAATTCTGGTTGCTATATTTGAAAAAAAATTGTATAATACAGCTTTAAAAGTGCAGAAGAAGGAAAATAAAATGAACAAGAGACTTAGTACATTCTTTATGAGAAACATGGAATATTTGAGATTATTTACTTTGTGAAGAAAGTAAATATAGCGGTACATAATCAAGATGTACAGAATCATGCATGACAAACAGAAAGTAGACAGTGCTAACTTTTTCACTCTGTTTCAAAATACTAAAACCAGTATTCATAAAGCTAAATGGAAGGAGATTTAGAGCATACAAAAGAAATTACTTTTTCGTACATAATTATAGTACTTCTGGGTGTATGGATCCTCTGGATCTAGCACTTTACCATATTTTGTACTGTATGGCACTTTGGTATGATGGTACTATCCCAGATAGACCCAGTGTGAAATCTGAGGATCCTTCTAGATTCACAATTCCAGCTTAAGGAGCAAGTGGCAGTTGTTGCTAAGAGGTCCTTTTCACAGCTTCATATTGTATATATACAAATATATATGTAATATATATGCAAAATATATATGTAAAAACATACATACATACATACATACATTCCATATAATGTGGGTAAAATGAGTGTAAAAGGATCCCTCTGCCGCAGCATAACTGCTATTCACCAAAGGATCGGCACCAGTCCACTGTTGGAGACCTCTGAGGCAGAGGTGGTATTCAGCAGGTTCTGACCAGTTCTGGAAAACTGGTAGCAGAAATTTTGACTAGTTTGGTGAATCCGTAGATATCACCTCTGACTGGTCCCATGGCCATCTATTCTCTGTCTCTCAAGTCCCAGCTGATTGGAATGAAATGGGGATTTTACACTAACCTTCCCCTGGAGTGGGGAAGGAATGGAGTTTTTACAGTATCCTTTCCTGCTGTGCCCACCAAGCCACTCCTACCAAACCATGCCACGCCCACCAAACCATGCCACACGCACCAAACCACGCCCACAGAACTGGTAGCAAAAAAAAATGAATCCCACCACTGCCCTGAGTGAATACACTTCCCAGTCTATGATGCAATATTTTCTCCATAAGACACATAGACATTTCCACCCACATTTTTTGGGGGGGAGGAGTGTGTCTTATGGAGTGAAAAATATACCATGCCCTTGATGTATTATCAGAAAGGGAAGAAGCATTTTGCCAAGATAAAATGGAAGAGATTGGAAAACCATCAAACATAGGATTCAGATTTAACAAAGAAGTAGAAAAACACATTTCTAAATGAGTGTGAAGAGAGGGCATTTTGCTTCTCTTCTGTGGCCTCTACCTCTTTGAAAGACTTACAAAACTCTTCCATCGTTGTTAAAATATAATCATTAATGGAGCATCAATTATAACTAAAAGAAAGTGGCTCATCGTGATCCTAAACTGTGAATATTTTTAAATAGAATATGAAACTAGCAACGTCTATTCTTTTTGGCAATTAAAAAGTAGTTGGTCTGTGTTTTGTTAGAATTCAAAGCAGTCTATTAACTGCTACACATAAAAATGCTATTGATGGAAGTGGTCATTTAAAGTTGGCCTATTTGTCTCTGGTAATGAATAAATGTTTAATTAATATGCAATAACTTTTGCAATCAAATGAGTTTTGTGTGTGTATGTGTTTCTAATTAATAGAACTGGCAGATTGAATATTAAGTTAAACTGCTAGAAGAGTGCACTATTTATTAGTGTTAAATATATGTGCAATATTTTTATATTCTTCCAGAGCTGTTAAATCACAGTAAATATGTCTTTATCAATTGCCAGTCAATTAATATCCAATACATTTCCATTTTGTGCAGCACATGATCTTCTTAACTTTACTTATTATTCTAACAGAGCTTGTAAAGCCTATTTTTAATCTTGTAAAAACCTGAAAATAAAAAAAAAGCTTTTCTCAAACAATTACTCTGCAGATCAACATATCTTGAAGATACAAGGCTGATAAAGACTATTACATTTTGCTGCAGTTCAGTAAAACTGCCTAACTATGTATGTCTGTAGAATTTTCACAAACCTTTATGGGTTTGCAGAATTTGAAACAGGACACAGTCAACAAAATACAATCAATTTATGATTTTTTTCATTGCTCTATTAATAATACAGGGTTAGGCTTTAGTTTCAGTTTTAAGCAGCATTTCTTTATAAGATTTATTTGGAACTATATGAGTTTAAAATATTTGTATATTTTAGCCAGCAGTATCAAATTTTAGTTTATCAAAATATGAGCAATTCCCAATTTACTTTTAAAATGTCCCTACACTCCCTGTTGTTTTGGTTGATAAGAACAGCTATATACCGGAGAAAGGATGGCTTGAATCTTAACTCTTCAATTTAAATTGACTCATTATTCCTTCTCTTATCACTTGAAAAGTCTTGTTGCCTTCTGATCTCAAATCATAAGTTTGAATCAAAATTTAAGACTATGAAACATCAAAGTCTTCCATTTGAATCAGTGCTCTGGTAATTATCAAACTCCTACTTTCCATTATTTAGTAGTAGTACTACCATAATAATATAATACTGCTTCACCTATCAATTATCTCTGCCTTAGTCTTCCTATTTCACTGGGATTCTCTCCTGGCTGGAGATTTTGGGGTCTAAAATCCAATGTAAATAAAGAATATAGAGAGATGTGTCAAAAGCTATAACAAGTTGTAACTAAATTGTTTTTGTTTGACTTGTGTTCAACTTAGTTTATGATAGATGAGTAATGTAAAGAAAAATGATGTAACATATTTTATGACCATTTAAAAGAACGAAATATTTGACCTTTTTATAATATATATGGGGACTCTCTTTTTCTTGGATTTAATCATGTTTCAAGCAACCACTAGGTGACAGTGTTTCAGCAAATTGTTATGTTAAAAAAAACATGCAAGGGTTTCTGCCTGTTTTGGTATATCACATATAGACAGAACCAGCTGTTTTTGTATCAATAACTGAAGGTCAGTAATAACTCATAGTCAGTAACAGTGTCACCCTGTACAACACCATCATGCAATTTATACATTATAAAAAACTTCTTCAATCTGGCATTGGCAGTCATTTGTCATATGGATGCTACTTTTTATCCCTGAATAAGTTGAACTGAAATAAAACATATTATTGACCTAGGAGAGCATTCACTAAACACTTTGTAGAAATATAGATTTTTTCAGTCATTTAATTATGATACATGCATTCCAGTTTTAGCATTTCAATAAATCTTTTTATTAGGATAAATATGACCATTTTGATATACACAACATGTAGTTTTTGCATTGAAACAATTAATATGAAAAGAATGCATAACAGGGGAAATTATTTGTATACACTATATAGATAAGCAGAACTACAAACAAAAATCACATAAATGAAGAAATGTACTTGAAAACACATGGAGATTTTTACTAAAAATTGTAATTAATGAATTAATATCATAGCCCATATCACATATACGACATTGGGTGGCTAAAAATAAAAATAGATAAGAATTAAATAAAGCCCATCCAATGTAATAAAATAAAATACATAGTAGATAAAACAATTGCTAACTCAGTCATGAGACAAGAGAGAGAAGCGGGGGTTGATAAAACAGATAAGACAAATCTGTACACAAACAGAGAGACAAAAGGAAACAGAAACTAGATGCATTAAAACAAATAAATGACTACAATCTATCATTTTGGGCCTGTTAAATCCTGAGTACTATTGAATATTGTAACTCTAACACTCTGATAGTTTTCCACGTTTGTCCCATGGAGATCCAATATATTTCAATGAACAGAGAAGGAAACAGATACCTCAATGTGCCCCTGACCCATTGTAACAATATTTTAAGACAGCCCTTTCATATTGCTCTTTAGCCTTAGCAATAAAATCTTGTGAAACTACAATAATAAAAGCATGTGCCAAAGGTAATTTGTAGAGAAATAAACAGGGAAATACAAACCATGAAGGGAAATTATCTCTTAATAAACATTATAACTTGACTCGGGGAAAGAAAATAAACAGCAAAGATTATAGCTTTAAACAGAAAAAAGGCCACTGAGCTCAGTTTTCAAAGAAAGTTTATTTTTACCCTTTGTGGGAAGCTTACTTTTTCCCATCAAATATTTTTTTTCTAAACAGGAGTGTCCAGTATTTGACTTCATTATAATTAATTTGATTTCATATTGTGTGAAAATCCTAACACTAGATCATTCAAAGATCATTTCTCAAAGACTAAAGCTGTCACGTTCTGAGCATGCGCTAAAATAAAGAGTTTAAGCGGGAAGCACTCGACACCCGATTGGCTGATCGTTTGACAGCTCCTGTATAAAAGGGGAGCTGTCCATTCCTGTCTGAAGCCGGTTCTGAATGTTAGCCTGTACTTGTCAGGGAATAAAATTTGTTAGCCTTTATTCCCGTCTCCGCCTCAGTTCTTCTGGCTACCCACGGGTCCTGGTACACACCAAAAGCAGAATGTAGTAGAAAGATAATATTGTACCTGGGCATTTGTTGTTCTATTCAGTGGCAAAACAGTCCACTTCAGATTCAAAAATTAGTAGTTGCATGTTGCTAGATGTTTAATAAAAACCTGCATTCCTAAATTCAAATGAGTGACCTTTGGAGAATTTTAAAAAAATGTGACCCCTCTTCAGCATTTGGAATTTTAGCTGTTACTCTGCCTTCATCACATGATATTAGTTCAATGACTGACTACTTACAAGGTTTGAAGAAAGAACATTAAAAAATAGCGACAGTGTGAATGAAGTGTTACTGCTGTAACTGAATGTCCATTTCCTCAGGAAACTTGACATTTGGGCTCCAGATAATAGATTCACTCTCCATTCAAAGCTTCAGCTATGCAAATTTCGATCAGGGAAATTTTATGTACATGCTGTCTTTAATGTCACTTGAGGTTTTTTTTTTCTTTTAAGATACTGATACTCAACATCTTTGTTCATATAATATAAATTGTATCAGTGCAAGAATCTGTTTTGGTCATGACCTGCCATGGTGATAAGAGTAGGTAAAACACTAAAGCATTAGGACTGTCATATAGAATAATTTGGGAGGGGGATTGTCCTTGGATTGTACTAATTTACATAGCAAATGATGGGTCACATGCTTCTTCCGTAAAAAAAATTCTGTCCAGAACATATTTATCAGGAAAAATAGTTTCAGATTTGTAGGCATAATAATGTCTGCATTATTTATACATTTCAGGAATGGTTTTACTATGGAGCTTTATTTTCTGTAAGTTAATCTCACAACATAAGAACAGCTCCATGGGATCAACCAAGACTCATTTTAGACCCATATATTTATACCCATGCTCAGATCTGCAGTTATGATAGAAAACAATAATTTAATGGGTTTTTTTAAAAAAAAAAGCATAAAAAGAACATGTCAACTGGAATAATTTTCAACTGCAGCTGCAGATAGCATAGAAGACATCTGTTGTTTCTTTTTTTTAAAAAAATATTTTTATTTCCATTTTCATAACATACACTCACATGTATACTATACATAGCCAGTCTCATATAGTATTAAATAATAATTACATCAGTTCCTCTTGTCAACAATGCCCAGAAAAATAAAAACCCATTATAGCTCTTCTGCTCTCCATACCCCTTTCTTCTACCTCTCTCCAACTTTCTATCTTCCCTCCATCATCCTTTCCTATTCTACTTCCCCTTCCTTTCTCCTTCTCCTCTCTCTACATTCCACTCCTCCTTATCCTTATCCTCCTCATCTTCCCCCTTTACCCTCTCTCCTATCCCTCTCTTCCCATCTTTCAAGACATCTGTTGTTTCATCTACATAATTCATATATTGTTGTATGACCACTTTACAATGTGTATGTGTATTTGTACATATGCACTGGCAATCATAGGAAAAATTTCATACCATGTTTCCCTAAAATTAAGACCCTGTCTTATATTTTTTCCATCAAAAAATACACCAGGTCTGTGTGTGTGTGTTGGAGAATGTCATCCACTGACCCAGCTCACTTGCGTGTGTCGCCCCAGCCTACTTTTCGCTGTCAGAGGCCTTCAGGAACTTCTTCAGCTTCAGATAGTTGCAGCCAGGCCTCACACACTTTGGGCCATTTCTTCAGGAAAGGCCTCTGTTATAGCCCAGCAACAGCCTGTGCTGCGCTCTAATTGGTCGGGTCAAAGCACAGCCTGTGATTGGAGGTTCTAATGACAGTTGGTGACCTGAGGGTATAAATACCGTGACAGTTGTAACAGTTGCTGAATCGCTGTCATCTCGCAATAAACATCTTATTCTCTGATTCCATGGCTCCTGCGTCTTTCCCTCACAACATATACAACAGCCTCTGTAGCAGATCCGGAGCTCTGTTATCAGCTACAGATGCCTTCAGGAAACCCTTGCTGGCTGCAGAAGAAATGGGCCTAAGTGTACAAGGCCTGGCTGCAACTAACTGAAGGTAGGCAGTAGGGCAGCTCCACACATACCCAAACCCACCCTAGCTTAATTTGCGGGGTTTTAATTAGGATTTATATTCTGGATCATGAGATTAGGGGAAGAAGGCAGGTGAGTTTAGGTAGCTATATGTGCTATTCTCTTCCAGTGCTAAACTGCTTTTCCAATTTTTGGCTTTTTTCTGGAATATTTTTTTCTTCAGTTCCCAGTCAGTTTTTGATCTGTAACTTTTGTTTTCCAGCTTTTCCCAACAAATCAACCTTGGTCCCATTTTGTTCTATTCTCAAAGAGATGCTCTGGGGATTGACTGATAGAAATTGGTGGAGAGAGCATTATTTTATATATTTTACCTCCAGCGATCCAATGGGTTGGAAAGTGTAAGAGAGAGAGAGGTATTTAGGAGCAGAAAACATTATTTTGTAAAAAGAAACTAGTGACATTGTAAAAAAAATGTAATAATGAAACATATGACATAGACATGTAGTATTTTAAAATGCTATACATGTATGTCATATGTTTCATTATTACATTTTCTTACAATGTTATTTTACTTACTTTCTGTGTGTGTGTGTGTGTGTGTGTGTGTTTGTAATATGTTTGGTTCCTTGTATGAATAAAAAATAAGTAAAATAAACATAAAAAAAGAAAATTGGGATTTGCTTATGCTTGTGTTTTTTCAAAATTCTCTACTTTGGTATTTCAGTCTGTCATCTTAGAATCAATTGTGGTATTCAAGTTTTTGCCTGTCAAATATTTTATCATCAATCATCCGCATGGACAAAGAAATAGACATTTCCATGAAATGGAGTTGGTCCTCATTTTCTTCATTCCCTATGATATCTTCTTATAAACCTGCCTTGTGTTTGTAGAGTGATATGGAGAGATGGATGACTTTCAGAATGCATGGAGATAGATATCTTTATTGGAAAGATTGCAGTTATGAAGGTAATGAAGCTCTAAGGGCAAAACCAATCAAGAGGAAAATGCTATAGAGAATTAGCAATTTTTTAAAAAAAAAATTGAACATACAAGGACAGTTTACTATTCATATGTTATGGCAAATACCTTCCACTTTCCATGACAAAAATGTGGATATCTACAAAGTGGGCCAAAGAAGGCAATTCTGAAATGAAGTGAGCCGAGGTGGCGCAGTGGTTAGAGTGCAGTACTGCAGGCCACTTCAGCTGACTGCTATCTGCAGTTCGGCGGTTCAAATCCCACCGGCTCAAGGTTGACTCAGCCTTCCATCCTTCCGAGGTGGGTGAAATGAGGACCCAGACTGTGGGGGCAATATGCTGACTCTGTAAACCGCTTTGAGAGGGCTGAAAGCCTATGAAGTGATATATAAGTCTAACTGCTATTGCTATTGCTAAGTGATAATACCATCGTGTAAATGCTATGTCGTACATACTTGTGTCAAATAGTGGCATACAAGTTCATTATCACAGCATTTATGGGATGATATTATTGTGCACAAGTTGTCATTTGGAATCAGATGGTTAATATGGGTCATTGCTCTGCACAGTACCCTTTAACCATAATAGGATGGTTTTTTAAATAAATATTTCATACTATTCTTCTCCGTAATCACTTTTTACTTTTAACACTGCTGTATTTCATATATCTATTATGTTCATATTGTTTATTTACATTTTCTTCTACTTTATTTTCAGAGGTGCCAATAATGCAGATATTAAAAATAATCAACACAGTACAAAACAATATGATGAAATAATTAATAAATTTATTAAACTCAATAGTTCCTTCTACTCTTTCGTTAAAAGTTGCTGGAGAACTGATCATTGTAAGCAGTGGTGGGTTTCAATTTATTTTATTACTGGTTCGCTCATGGGTGCATGTGCAGAAGCATCTGGGCAGGTGTGCGGAGGCTCCCGCCGCTGCCACTACCAGTTCGCCCAATCCGGGGCAAACTGACAGAAATCCACCTCTCATTGTAAGGCATCCAGCTTCTGTAGGAAAATCATTCCATTATTTTGATGCCATAGTAGAAAAACTCCTGTTCCTAAATCCCATTTATGTATAAACTTGGATGATACATTTGACGACACTTACATTTTTTTTTCTTTTTCTTCATGATTTTTATGAAGAGAAAGAGTTAGATAAGGCAATTAATTGCATAACTTTTCTCATCACAGATTGGTAAACTCATTCTTCTCCCTTCCTTTTTAAAAGAAAGTGTTTTAAATGCAGATAGTATTGTTAGGCCACTTAATTATTTTGGAATAAGTAGCTATGGCCTACCATTCTTAATCATTGCAGGTTTATGAATCATAATTAGGGGAAAATCATCTTGATTAAAAGCTCAGCATTCTTGATAAGAAAATAAAAGGGTAATCTGGATAGATCATATTTGAATGTACAAATGGTACAGAAGTCAAGTTTCAAATGGAACAATTCTGAACAAGTTGTTTCAAAATTGAATTTGTATGAAGTTACTTCCACTATGTTTAATGAAACTCGTTTGCAGATTGTATATAGACTATTGATAGCTTTCAGCTGATCTGAGCAATGAAATTATCAGCTCTGACTTTTACTGGATAAGTTTTGAATTCTCTAAAAACCATTACTATTATATAAAGGAAATACTTTAATGAAAAGGATGAATTGCATCTGTGTTGCATTTATTCATATATGCTGATATTTGCTCTCCTATCTTCACTAACAATAATACCTTTGCAGGATTGTTCAGTCCAAAGAAAATGAAATATATTCAGTATTCAACTGCTAACTGCATAAGAATGTACTTATGTAAATGCAGGCATTGCATTTTCTGTCCAGATGTCATTACCAATTAAAAAGAATCTAAAATAATGGAAATCAGTCATAACTATTGAAAAATCAACAATCATCTTCATTTTCTGAATATTTCTATCTGATTTTAAACAAGATTAAGCTGACAAAGAAGACACTGGATATATAAATGCATATAAAAGTATATGCTATTTGAAATCCTACAGAAAACAGGCATCCTAGCTATAGAAAAGGTCCTCACAGTCTGCCAAATCTGTATAAATAAGGGGATTCACACATTTCAGCTACCCACACATACAGACATTGTGTGAAAAGCTCTATTATTAGATGCAGATAGCTAGCCTACCTTGAGTTCTGCTGTCGGAGGTGTTCACTGAATAATAAAAGGAATACAGCTTTTTGTTTACATTTATAATGTAATAAATCAGTGAAACTTTTTCTGATGTTTGAAAGTTGTGACATTCTTAAGAAGTTCTTCTGAAATACAGCTTAATCTCAGTACAGAATACAAGCTGGACATCTGTTTTTCTCTGACTAGTTGTTATCTCTTATCCAAAGTATTTTGTTCCCTCTTATGAATGTAAATATTACCTTTATGGAGTTAATAGTTTCCACATCATTTCTTGTTTGTAAACAAAAATTGTTATTAAATTGAGGAAAACAGTACGGATGAATTGGTGGTGAGAGAAATAGGATGGGATTCACTCTTTTTGGACAAATGATAGTTTTATAATATTAGAAGAAAATATATTGTTGGAACTGATAGAGGAATAAAAGGTTGGATTAAATATTTGTATCCATTTTCAGTACTAAAAAATTTTCCCATTAAATATTTTAGACAACAATTCAGCATTACATGAATTCAATTGGACAACATCATTAATGTCCAGCCATTAAAAAATCAATTTCTTGGATAATTTATTTGAAAGTAAAAATCTAAAAGTAAATCTAAAAGTAAAAAGGTACTTTATATATTTTTACTTTAAATTGTAAAATTAAGCAGTGGCACTGAATAGTTATGCTGAAAAATGTTTTTGCAAATAAACAACATCTATTTAACACTAAGGGGAAAATAAGTCCAACATTTCACTGACATTTGAGGAAGAAACAATACAATTAGTCTATATTTATGTATGTGTGTATGTGTGTGTATGTTTGTATGTATGTATGTTTGTTTATGTGTGTGTGTATCTATATATCTATATACATACATACATACATACATACATACATACCATATAATGTTAAAGGCCATGGCAATATAATGGTTATGGTGATGATCAGGACTAGGGAGACCCAGATTCAAATCCATCTTCTTCCATGGGAATTCATTGTGTGACTTTGAATCAATTACTGTCAGAGTTATAACAGGATAAAATTTGAAGTGGGACTCTATGTAGGCTTCCTTGAGGTCCTAGAGAAAAGGAAGTATATAAATAATTCAAATCAGGAATGATAAAATAGAACTCTCAGTAACTGGAACATATGTCAACACTGTTATTCTTCCTCCTTGTTACAGGAAAGTTATTGTTGCAGCCCACACTGTTCTGTACCCTTATCCACTAAGAAACTCTGCAAAGTTCACCAAACTGCTCCTAAAAGCTATTAAGTAAATAAAAGCTTACAAAATGAATTATGAACCAAATAAGTTACCTTTGAATCTGTTGTTCCCAATATTTTCAATTCAACATTGAGTCCAAAATATAAAATAAGAATGAATGTGATTCAAGTATTTGGAATAATGAGGGGAAGAGACTCAAAGTAAGCAAATACCCATCCACAAACAATAGTTACTGTCTAATTTGAGGCAATGAAATCCAGTACATTTTCAGAATCTTATTTGCTTATTTAAATATTTATTTAAGAAAAACAAATAACATTGTATTATTTATCTATTAAGATTATTTCCGACATCAAATCAAACATTCATAATACATTCCAAATAAAATAAATAATCCAAGATTATAATAAAGAAAATAAGACAAGTAATGCAGTACAATACAATGAAGAGGAAAAGGCAATTAGCTAAGATAAGATCCTATGAGCTATATAGCAGTTGTGAAATGAATTGAATTTTTTATTCATTTTACAGAAGCCATGGTGTCCACCAACTGAAACCTAGAGTAAAAGAATCACACGCAAGTAAATGAATTCTGACCTCAGAAATTTATTTCTGAACTCTGTAAAAGAATACAACTCAAAGCCATTCCCCCAAAACCATTTTCTGATTATTCCAAGTTTTCTTTATTATAGCAACTTGTAGGAGCTGAAAAGGAGGATATAAGGATTCTGCTATTGTTTTTTTAAACAATTTTTATTTGTTTTTGAACAAGGCCAAACAAACATAAAAATTAAAATTAAAAAAACCCAGGCTCCATTACAAATTGTAGAAAGTGTGTCAGTTGGTTACAGTATTTCCATGCATCTCTTCCATAAGCACCACCTGCTTTTCATATCAAATCACATAATTTAAATTCACCTATATTCATGTATATCACAATTATTATATCGGAACCTTAATTTGACTATAATTGTTTTTACATCCTTTTATAGATAATATTCAAAATCTAGAATAGGATTATATGATAACTTTCCATTAAAACATCCTAAGATCATCCAATCACAATACATCTTTATAACATATTCTAGATGAAACTTTTAAACCTTCTCTCATAATCTCCATGTGTTGTTTATATAAAATTTCATAGTATCAAACTAATATATCTATATGTATTGTTATCATTATTAATCATTATTTAACTATAGCTATTGTCGCTTCATTTTATACATACTACTAGTAAACTAAATTTAGCTTAATTTTTTATTATACATTTTCATTGCATCAACCTGTATCTTTCTGGTAATAGTATGGTCTTATATCTCTTGCCATTTGTAGCATTAACAATTCTAGTTACTTTCTTAATAAATCTTGTATAAACTTCTCTTGGCAACATATTATTCCTTTCGTATCTCATAAAAGCTTGAAACCCAACATCTGTTCTTTCCATCAGCTTATCTTTGGTTATCACTAGTGCATCTGTCAAGATTTCTCTCCTTATCTCCGTCAATTTTTCTGTCTTTTCTTCTTCTGTGTTTTGAAGACTGGGGTAGAGTTCCAATCCATCTATCTCTCCTTTCCACATTCCATTATTGCCATTACCAACCATGCTCACTTTGTTGTCAGTATCCATAGTTTTCTTATCTCTTTGCTCCTTTTTTTTCTTCCATCTTTTGAATTCTGTCCTCCATTTTCTTCATTTGGTAAACATCCTTAATTTCTCCATCAGATTTTTCTGTTTTGTATTCCATATTCTCCAATCTTGTTTCAATTCTCTCTGTCACAACTAATAGATTTTGAATTTCAAACATAATCATTTGCAATGTTACAGTTTCTTTTTCCTGCTGAGCCATTCTTTCAATTTTGCAGACATTACCACTATAGGGTTCAAACAGGTTCATTTATTATCTTTCAAATCAAAATGCTGCCTTCCCTCTAATAGCTAGTGATAGAACTTCCAAAAGGCACCGGTATAAACAACTTGTGCTCTTCCTACTATCACTGTCAGTAAACAAACTGAAAGAACCTTGAATCTCAAGTGATCAAAGAGAAAGAAGAAAAAACAATGTATCCAGCCTCCAGCCTCTAAGTGGTAGTGTAACTACTTTTCCTCGTGTTGTTACAACCCTCTTTATAATCCTTCTTATTATCTTCTTTATATTCCAAGCTTAAGAAAGAAAAAAAAACCCTTAAATGGAAATCAAAAACAATCCAATCAATCAAATCAAGCATTATAAAAAAGGAGAATTTTAATCCATAGGTATAAGCAAAAGTGAAAAAAGAAGAAAAAAAATAATCCATTCAGTTTAAAAAATAGGGAGCCCTGAAAAAGTTCCATCCATGAAAAAAAAATAGAAACTGGATAACACACTAAGTTCAATGCAGATCAGTCTCGCCACCTACAGTCTTCTGTCTTCAATCTTAACTTAACTTAATTTTTTTTCTTTTTTCCTTCCCCTAATAATAAAATTTCCTCACCAATTCAACACACTTTCTCTTTCTGCTTTCTTCCTGTTCCGGAGCTGTCCCAACTTTAACAGCTTCATTAGCTGTGTTTCTGTCACCGGAAAAAAAGCACTATTCCTGGATCTTTCAGGAACTTTGCGGTGTCCCTGAGATCAGCAGGAGATGCCCTTCTCAATCACCATCTCTGCAGGACGGTTTAGGTCCAAATGGACCATCTAGTGGCAGAAATTTGACTGCGATCTCAGAGCACCAGGATCGCACATCGTGCCGTCGCAATGTCAGCCATCCTTGCCCAGATTCTGCTATTGTTAAACAATCCAAAGCAAATAGTTTTGCTGATTTGTTCCAAGTAACACAGAAGTCTTTGTCATCTTCCAGTCAAGGATATAAACTCATAACTCTGTTATGTTAATTAACATCAAATTATACTTCATTTAAGGTTTCCTTCGAATCATATTACTTAATATAAATTTGTTTCATAAATAAATACTAAACAGACAAAAGGCTCTATTCTCTGCTGTTAGATCTGAAGTAGGCATTGACTTCTTCCAAAGCTCTACAGTAATTTCAGCTTTCAATTATTTCTGGAAGATACTTTTAATGATCATAATAAACTACCATTTCCCCATCATCCTGAGCTTCTGCACAACTACATACAATTATCGTTTACAAATGGTACAGTACTCCACTTTGTTTAATGTGTATCTTTCAAATAAGTTGTGGTCTTCTAGTGTGATTAGTCAGGAGTATTAGCCCATGAGTCATGGTTACCTATTACATCATATTTGTCTTCCAGAATTAAGAGGTTTAGTTGTCCCCATTTATTAATCTCCCTCTGTTCAGTTGTGTGGAAATATTTGATGTTTAAAATGGTACCATCTACAAAGTTTTCTGTTAGCTTCCTTGTATTAGCTTCCTGTGAAAATCTGCAAGCCTATCCTAGCACTGCTTTCCCCTTTACATTCAGTTTTTACAGTGATTCTGGCAAATAGATTCTTTGATTCTGGCAAATAGATTCTTCCTAGTCTTCTCAAGGTGCAATCTGTTTTTTTCTCAAGAGTTCTTCATGGACATATGCTTTTGTCATAGAATCCCAACCCTTGTTCATTTCCAGAATTTCTTTTTTCTTCTTTTATCATGATCTTCAATTAAAAAGATTGGGGAAAAATACTTGTCTACCTGCAGTTTCCTCACTGGGTTCTTTTCAGCAGGAATCACTTATCATTTCCACTTTTTTCTTTAGTTTCTTCATAAAGCCCAAGTATCTTTCTCAGGTGGCTGTGGGTTATCCCCTAAAAGAAGAGGCTGATATAATGTTTACTGAACACCAGCGTTATCCATCCTTTTGCTTTTTTTTTGTGACCTACTTCTACATCTCCACTAAAGGAAATTTTTCCTGTTCTCTGCTCCTTTATGCTCAACTACCCATGCTTAGGAAATTCTCATATTTCCTAATGGTTTGCTGGGTAGAATCTTTCTTCTCAAACCACTTTTCTTTTAGAGTTTGTACTTGAAATATGTATAATTTGTTTATGTTAAAAATGCAAACATTGTACCTTCAGATAGTGACAATATTCCCTTGCTGTCCAAGTTGTTTAGAGACTCATCCCTTGACTCCATTTTCATATTTTCATCCATATCTTCTCCATTGGCTTGCTCTGGTTGTAGGATCTGCATCCTTAAGAAAGAAAATAAAAGAAGCAATGAAGAATCCTCTTCCTTGATTTCCCACCAAATTCTTTTTTGAGCTCCCTGTATGTTCTGTCAGTGTGCTTGTTCTCTGGAAAATGGGTTCCTTATATATCCTTTCAGGTACATTAGTCTAGTAAGTGCAATGCTGCAATCAGGCATGATGGGCAATCAGCAGCACACAAGAAACCATCAGCAGTCAGTTGGCGGTTCTTGAGAAAATAGTATCAGCAGCATCAACAACACACAGCTTATTATCTTGGTTCTTCCTCCTTTTCTTCCTCTTCTGCTTTTCTTGCAAAATAGATTTAACATTTTGTTTTTATCCTGGCTATGCCCATTCCTTCAAACTTTTTCTAGCTTGTGGTTTTCTATTTGGGTATTTGCTCTAAAGCAATTTGAATTGGCGTGTGTGATTTTTAAAATAAAGACCATTTTTAACACTTCAAAATACTCCCTATGCATGATAGGTGGAACTGATAGCACAAAACAATTTTAAGAGGCTAAAATCAGCAGTGACAAAGGAAAGTGTAAAAATAGTGAAAATTGACAAAGGACACACGTTTCCTTTTCTCTATTACTATTTTTTAAATGTCAATTTTTTGTTTTCATGCTTTCCCATTTTCTTCTATGAAAATGGAACCCTGGACCTTGTTACTTTTTTTCTGAAGATCTGTTTATCTTATTCATTAAATTTATATCTGTTAAACTTTTTAAACATCTGAAATGGAAGAAGATTATCATTTTGAAGGACCTCTTCAATGTTACAAATTTATTTACTGGACTTTCATTCTGATGGCAATTTTGACAATTCTCTTTCTACTGATTCCATTTTAAAATGTCAAAAATAATTTTCTTGGCTCATGAAACAACTTACAAAATGCTGTGTAAGTAATATAAAGGATACAGGGAAGTACAGATTTGTTCAATTTTTAATTAGAAATATATGTTTTACTGTGATAAATGATCATGCACCCAGTTAAGATATTGCAACTTCTTCATACATTACTATCGGTAATAATCAATATCAAAAAGGTATTTGGGAAACTATTAGCACCTGTTAGAAAGAGTTAGCCTTAGCAGTTTTGAATATCTCTGGTAAATACAGTTTACCAATATTTTAAAACTAGTTTGTTGGAAGATTTGTGGTAAAAACAACAAAAAGAATACTTAAAATGTTGAAATTGTATATCAGATAAAAATAAATGCAGGTCATGGATAATCAATCTGTAATTATCTACATCTAAAACACCTTTCTCTACCCCGATGTCCTCTAGATATATTGGACTTTAATTTTCTAGATAATATGTTCAAAGTCACAAAAGTATTTTCTGAAAGAACTTAGTGTCAGAATAAACATTTACTTCAAATTCTTTTGGCAAAATTTTAAAATTTCCCAAAGATCTACTAAAATGGCTTGTTTAAAAACATACAGATGTATCTCACTTTTCAGACACTACCTTTACCATAAGATGTTATAATATCCAAAATATTACTGTGCAATTTTCAGGATCAAAAATATCATTTTGCTTTTCCTTGATAGATCAGGGCTGTCAAATTCATGGGCTGGATCTGGCCTGTGTGGTGCTTAGATCTGGTCCACGGGCCACCCTGGAAACAGTAAAGGTCTGGCCTGCGGTGCCTCTACCAACAAAAATGGAGCTCAGGGGCTTCATTTTCACTGGCAGAGGGCTGAAGAAAGCTGTCACGGTCAAAAGTGGAGCTTGTGAGGGCCAAATGTGGCCCTCTTAGCACCGTTTTCACTGGTAGAGGATTGCAGGAAGCTGTTGCTGTTTAAAATGGAGCTCTGTAGCCCATTTTCGCTGACAGAGTGCTCGGACCACAGGCGCCCCTGACACAAGTGATGTCAAGCTGGCCATGCCCACCCTAGTCCTCCTGAGGTCAAACACAACCTTGATGCAGCCTTCAATAAAATTGAATTGACACCCCTCTAATAGATCATCTTTATATTGACTGGAGTTTAACTGTAAAGGTTAAATCATTATTGGATGATCTGGCAGAAAAAATCAAAGTCTCATTGGAATATTACTTCATGTTGTATGTTTTCATGGAATTCAAAACAGGGTAGGCTTAGAAAAATATAAACAAAACTCAATGCTTCCAAGCTGAATTCTGAACTTACAAGTGAAATATTACGTGGCATGACAAAACCGCGCTCGTCAAAATAGCGGTGATAAAATTGCGTCGCTAAAGCCGCGACGTCATCACCACGCATCATCACCGCCGTGACAACAGCGCGGCGATAGAAGGGCGCTTTAAAACAGCGCGGCAGCAGAAAGCGGATTTAAATTAAGGTAAAGGTTAGGATTAGGTTTAGGGGTTTGTTTTAGGGTTAGGGTTAGGGTTAGGGTTAGGGTTAGGGTTAGGTTAGGGTTAGGGTTAGGGTTAGGTTTAGGGTTAGGTTTAAGGTTAGGTTTAGGGTTAGGTTTAGGGTTAGGTTTAGGGTTAGGTTTAGAGTTAGAGTTAGGTTTAGGGTTAGGTTTAGGTTTAGGTTTAGGGTTAGGGTTAGGGTTAGGGTTAGGATGTTGAGTGCTTGGGAATGCACGGATTTGCCCTCCGCAATTATGTCATCGCGGTAGGGTCGCATTTTTCCTTAGCGTTTCAAATGGCGCGAATTAGTTGCTTATGTCTCCGCGGATAAGGGCTTCACGGATTTGTGGTGGAACCGAAATATTATACATGCTATGTTTCCTCAAAATATGTTTAAGGTATGAAAAAAGACAGAAATAGTGGAAAAGTTAGGGATTTTGTCAGTGGAATATGTCATCACTATAAGGTCCTTGAGTGAGAAAAATCAATTGTGAAATGTTGCTGTGGTCTAGATGGGAAGATACTACCAATAAATGAAAGGTCCTTAGTGCGCTCTAAACCTAACTATTTTCTTGCAGAAGTTTAGTTACTCAAAATAGGTAACATTATCGGTACTGGTAGAAAGATACTGTTGCTGAATGAAACAACCCATGATTTAATAGAAACTCACTTGCTTTTCAAATTTAATTTTATTTGTAATTTGATAACACAGGTCCTATTAGCCAATTTTCATATTTTTACAACAACACAAGCGATCTTTGTCTATGTGTGAAATGAAAAATTATATTTTTCAGAATCCTTATCTAGCTGGAATTGCATATTAAAATTCACATGCTTTAAGGGTGGTATTATTGCCATAAAAATAATCAGAAACTCTTATCTTGTTTTATGCTATAATAAATGAAAATCGTAGGAACAAGAGGTTTTAAAAATAGGTTTGCAATAATATTATGCTTTAAGCAAGACTTGAAATATGAGAAAGGACCAAATCATTTGTAGGAAAGAGAACTCTCCAATGATGTGTAAGGGTAAAGAGCTTTATATTCTGTCAGTGAAAGTTAACCGATGATAAAAAGAAGGATGGTCAAAAGCCTTGAGCAGTTGAGGCCAAGAAACTTAGATGTGAATGATAACAATATCTGATGACCAGTCTTGCCTTGCCAATGCAATGGGTAGAATAGATAATCACAGCAGTAAAGATTAGCAATTGCAGAATCAACAACCAGGTCAGGAATTTGGCAATATAAATGGAGAAAAAAGGCACAGAAATGAAAGTGTCAGGGCACTGAAATAGAACAAATAGGCAGAAAAAAATAATAGGAGAAATGCAGAGAAAGCAACAGAATTTAAGACAATGGAAGACATTTCCTAATATTTACTGTCATTTGGGTATAACTCTAATTCATTTATTGGTAGCAGTAGATCCTGTAAAATAGTTCCTTGTATGTGTGTGTGTGATGTCGATGTTAGTGTGCAAGACCTTGTTCTTAAGTGATCCTAGAGTTGTTGTTTAAATGAGGCTTCTTTTTTCCAATCTTCACTCCATTTCTCCATTTCTGTAATTTGGAGCAGGGAAGTTGAAGACCATTTTGTGATCAAAACAGTAAGGTAGTTTTAGTCATCTGGCTTCTCTTGAGGGGAGACAAATTTTCTTGCCATTTGTATTTCCATCTGGCATTTAGTAGTTACTGCAACCATCAGAAATGCTTTTACTGCCTTATTTCATCTAGGGAAGACTTCTATTATTTTCCATATAAAACATATTGATGCCATTTTCTATGAAGTGAATCCTAAATATATTTAACTAGACATTAAATTTAGATTTAACGGGGTAGTAACTGTCTCCTAAGTAAATATTCTGAGATAAGGATATATTTAGATAGATTTAGCAGTTATGTGGCAGATGCAACTCGCATAGTATGATTGTAAATCTCCGATAAATATGTTTTCTTTATGCACTGATATTTAATTAACATATAATAACTCTTATTAACTACAAATGAACAACTCATATGATTACATAGAATTAAGTATGCACTAGTGCCTGGTAGAATTGGAAGCTTTAGATTACACTTAATGTATCACAAGCTTTGTTACAGCTTTGAGTTATTGCACAATATTGTCCTTGTCAAGGTCATTTTGGACAAGGGAGAAAAAGCTTCATTATTCAAAAGCATATCAGTGCAATGGAGTCTTGATATTGAGATTAAAATAATTAAGCTAATAACCATAAGTTCCAATTTCTAGCATTAGATCAGCCTCTCCAATTTTGATATTTTCCAGATCTTTCTAGATTTCATTTCCCCTAAGTTCCAGATAGAAAGAGTAGATGAGGTATCGTTAGTGTAAGATGCATGTATGTTAATTTGCAACTGTACACTAATCTTTTGACTGGATAATATGAAATCATTGTACATGAATAAAAATATGATTATTGAAGAGTTGATGTTTTATTATATATTGAAGAAATCAATTTAACAGATTGTAGGTAGAACTGGTAGGTAGACCTGGTAGAATTGATAGCACCAGAAATAGTTAGTGGAGTTTTTGAGCAACATGTCTACAGTAAAACAATATGGTCAAATAAGTTTTGTTCTATGTATTCTATTTTTTTTAAACCCTTTAAATTATGTTAGTGAGGAATTACCACTAATACATTCTAGTTTAGATTTTGATGGACATTTCATTTTAAAATTCAGAACCAAAAATAAGAAGTTTCCCTCCCTCGTTCTCTGACTCCACTCTTAACTGAGAACACAAATGAAGCTTCACAGGGTGATGTAATTTTAAAACTGCATGTAAAGATTCCTTCAACAAGGGTCGACTCTCTGTGATTCCTTAGGTTTACGTAATTCATGTAATTTTCTTGCCAGCAAGAAATATCTTTTTGAGTTTTTTTGAACTTCACAGTCTAGTCTACAACTGTGGGATTTCCTGGCCCCAGCCAAATATTAATCCAGTTTAGCTGTGATAGATTAGGTGTTGCCATCTGCCCTGGACAATTATTTAACCTGTGGCATTAAAAAGTATAAATAAATCTACATTTTGGTACTTGTATAATTACAAAACTTGCATACTTATAAAAAAAATGAAAGCACTAGCTCCAGGTTCTTATTTAAAAAAAAAACAAGCAGTTTAATGAAGGATATCTTCATACAAGAATAGGATACAGTCTACCCAGCTAAAGCATATGCATGAATATGGCAATGATCTTCTGGGCCACAGTAGTCTAAGTGTGCTTATTGATCTAGATGTGAGTGTGCATCATCATTCAGCACCAGCAACCACTGTGTGGGACTAAAGCTAAATAACTACTACTGCTTGCCCTGTTTTGTGTCTCCTACAATCTGGATTTAGCATAAAAACAGCCTTGTATATGAAGATCTTATTTTCACACTCACAGTCTTATTTTATAGCACACAGAAACAATCTCCTATTGTTTCCCATTTATAATTTTCCAGTGTTCACAGAATACTTGGTGATTCTTCAATGATCCCATTCTTGAGCACTGTGAATGATAGCAACACATCACAATGCTGGGGAAAAATGGTACAGTGAATGTCAGTGCAGATTTGCCCATTGCAAAAGTAAAAGTAATTAACAAATTAGTGAGTATCTTCATAATATGGTAGCAGGAGTGAAGGAACAACAGGTCCTTTAAGCACTTGCCTACAAAAAAATACTTTTTGAATTTCTCCTTTTGTCCTTCAAAAGCAATCAGATTCTAGCATTGTCAACATGAACACTAAACATATATTTCTCATATATATGAGCAACGGGAAAAGAAGATGACAGCACTAGTTAAACCACCACCCAAGGTAGTTAACATCCTTGTTTGTTTGTTTGTTTGTTTATCAAATATATATAGATGCCCATTTCATGAATGTGACTCTCTATGAAGTTCTTTTCTTGTGCATTGAGCCAAATGGTACATTAGCTACTCTCTTAATGCTTCATGGGTCAAGTTGGTGAAGCTGCTGAAATGAACTGGAGCTCAGCTGCCAATCCTGGCATTTGGGGAGGACAGATGCAGCATTCACATTCCAGGCAACTCAATACCACCATTGTCTCTGCTCCAATTAGACCCTCATACATCAAGGGCCCAGAAGAGAGATGGGGGAGGAATGGTTGGTCTGAGGTTCTGGTAGAGAATGTTTTATCTGGAGAAGAAAAATATGGGATAAAAGAGCAATATATGAGTTTGAAATGCCAATTATCCAGAAGAATGTTCCATTTTTCATCAAAGAAAAAAAAAGACTGCTCTACTGATTTGGATGGAGAAGAAAGAGCTCTAAATTTTCCTTTTCCTTTTTCACTTTCTGCAACATTCATTTTATTTTGTAGATCACATTTTATTCATTAAAATTAGTTATTGCAGTAGGGAGAAGAGCATGTATGTATGCATGTATTTCAGAATCATTTTTATTAATTGGTCAATGTATTTCAGGCCAGAGCCACATTCATACAGAGAAAAAATTGTTAGAGACACATTGTCCATGGTGAGTAGAGTAGGCACTCAATTGGGAGCACAATATTCTTTCTTTCACTGCCTTCCTCTTTTATCTTCTCCTTAGTCTCACTCTTTTTAGTCAGCAGACAGTCAAGGAAAGAATCAATCACCTTTGTCAGTGGCCTATACTGACCATAGCAGGCTTTTGAAATGAGGGTGATAGCCATATAAATTAGGCTGAGGACTGTGGGTAATCCTAAAGTCAGAGATTGTTTGCCTCAGTTATATAACAGCCTTTTCTTAACTAATAAATATCAGAGCACTGTTGGTGAAGTCTGCATAAATTTAGGGCCAATAGACAGTAATCCTGTTCTGGACGTAATGTAAGATTTTTTTAAAAAAAAAGAGGTGAAAATGGAAAGTTTAAGTTTTGAATTCAGATGTTACTTAGATTTTTTTTAAAAACTTATGAAAAAAAGTCTTATGAAATAATTCCCCCTTACAGGTAATGGATAATATAAGCTGATTTGTGCACAAAAATAAACTACTTGTGTTGATTAGCAAATTGGAGCCAAAAACTCATATGCCAAAAACTTTGTTAATAAGCATGGAATTAAATTGGAGAAATGAGGGTTATACCTTTATATCTAAGGTGCTGACCTCACTGTGTCCTTTTGACCTAATGTTGATTTCTAAATCCTTTGTAAGCCCCCAATTTAAATGCTGCTAAGAGTCACAAATATAGGACTCCACATAATATGGTCTGGCAAGTTACAGATAGCTGGGATCAGGCCAGCATGCTTGTGTCCTCCTCTCCTCTCTTAGAATGAACATCTAAACCCAACTTATATGAATATAATGCACACACCTAGCCATTTCGTCCTGTAGCAGCTCTTTCTCTCATTGCGAGCACTTGACTGGACTCTGTTCATCACACGTAGAAGCAGCCAGCTTGGCAAGCCTGCCACTGGAAGCCACACTTAACCTCATGATGCTTGCCAAGTTGTAGCTACTCCTACATTCAGCCAATGCCTCCCAGAAGTTCAGTTCTGCTGAGCAAGGAAACAGCTTTCAGAATTAAAGAAGTAATAATCTAATAACAGTATGGCTACTAACACCGAATGAAATTTGACTGTTTGCTTCTTCATTCTCACTTACCCAATGTCACCTCACTCTTTTTATATTCTCTCCTTTTCCCCTCCCTCCCTAATTCCCACAGCCTTTTGTTTTTCTTCCTTTCAGTCCCTCAACCCTTCCTTCTGCCACCCATCCCGTTTCTTTCCTTTTTTTTAATTTCCTAACGGCCTACCAGCTTTCTTTCTAAAAAAAGAGGGGGGCATGCCTCCAGTGAAGCTGTTGTCGTGACAACCTAAAAGAGCATCGGCGGTTTGGCCGGGACAGGCTGACCAGGCAGTGGCTCCAGGGGAGAAAGGATGCGCGGCGCAGCTGGCCGAGTGGCTTTCTGGAGTGGGGAGGGGGGGACGAGCGCGTGGAAAGCGAGTTTCCACTGAGTCAGGCAACGAGGAGACCCTCTTCCTCTCCCCCCCCCCCGGCTCTCCCTCCACCGCTGAGCCGCTCGCCGCTCCCTCCTCCCTTCGCTCCGCCTGGGAAAGTGGGTTAGGGAGAGAGCTGAGCGCAGAGACTGCTGTGCCGCTCGCTCTAGCAAAAGCATCCACTCGCTGAAGGAGCAGGAGGAGGGGGGGAGGCAGGCAGGCAGGCGAAGTCGCAGCTTCTCGCCTTAGGGGGCTCGCCTGCCCTTTCGGAGTTCTTTTGGACGCCTTAATTTGTTTGCTTTCGTCTCTCCTCCCCCCCTTCGCTCCCCTCCCGTCGGGATCCCTACCCTCCTCTGGGTTTTGTTTTTAATGTGTGTGTGTAACCGCCTCCTTGCCTCTTTTCTTCATCTCCATCCCTGTCCGGCTTGCCTGTGGGGGACTTAAAACAAGCCAAAAGAGCGCGCGCAAGAAACAACAAGACATTATCTCTTTCCAACCCCAAGGCGTCGAAAGGGAGAGGGGTTGGGGGAGGAGAAGCCTAAAAAGAAGCCAGGACCAGGTCGGGAAGGAGGAACACCCCCCCCCTCCCAACCAAGAAGCCGAGATAACTGATCAACTGGACAGACAGAGTTGTGCGTTTTTCGATCGCTGGCCGGATATTACTGTACCTCTCTCGCCTGCTGCCCTCTCCCTGTTCTCTTTTCCTGGGTTTAAGTCCACCATCCTCCAAGCACCGCGAGTGATTGAGAGAAAGGGCGCGGAGCGAGAGAGAGAAAAGTCCATCCTTTGCAACTCCAGCCATGGTGGGAAGGGCTCAGCCCGATCGGAGACAATTCCCGTTGGTCCTACTGAGACTGCTTTGCCTTCTCCCTACAGGGCTGCCGGTCCGCAGCGTGGATTATAACCGAGGCACTGACAACATCACGGTGAGGCAGGGAGACACAGCTATCCTCAGGTAGGGGGCGATCGGCCAACTTTTCTTACCGTCTTCTTGTCTCCCGCTTGAGAGTCCTGACCCGGGCTGCGAGTGGAGGGGTGGGAGGACGAGGGTGTGCTCCTGGTCGTGTGGATGTGACTAAGGTGTTCGTGTGAGATTGATTTTGACTAATCATGCCCGCTTGTTTCCCCAAGTAAAATTTCTCCATCCTGTTTCTCGGGTCATTGTACCCAATTCATCCTCCCCTTCTCCCAATCCTACATTTGTCAGAAGATTGAAAATATTTCCCAATGTATATTAACCATGTGGCTGTTGCTTATATATAAAAAAAGAAATAAGAAATTTCTGCTAATATATGATGTTTGTTGTGGGATACATAGGATTTACGGCCAGTCTTCAAAAACTTGTCTTCTATAGCTCCTGAATGGTTATATAAAATATATCTCAATGTGCTTTGGATGGAGCTGTTTTTATTGGATCGTTTCTGTGGCTGATCTTCCATGCACCTCTGTGTTGGTTTGTTACCTAGACAAACGAAGGAGAAAATAAGTAGCCAGAAAGGAAATGTGCAAGTTGTCTTTCCCTTCCAGCCAACATTTAAATGGCATAAGAAAGCCCCAAGCATCCACCACATCATTTATTTATTTGAATTATATCCTGATTTTTTTTTGTTTTGTACAACTCAAGTCAGTGTACATAATGCGAGAGGTCAGAGAAAAGAATCATTATGGAAGTAACCTATTTTCTTCCCTCTCCATTATCACACTCCTCTAAAATTTAAGCACTACTTAAGAGAATTATTTGCTAGTTGTTCTGGCTCTTGTACAAATGGATTAAAACCCATTTAACAACATAATTCATTTATGATGTTTTATAAAAAAATCTTTGGACAGCTTAAGTGCAATGTTGCAATTTGGAATGTGCATGGTTTCTTGTCAGGTGATTCTGAGTTGCCTGTGTGGCTTGCTCTGTGGGTTTTCCTTGTTAAGCCTAGAAGGAGAGCTACAGTAAGTTCAGTGCATATGTGTGTGACTTGACTGGCTGGTGATGGGAAGCTGCATCTCGCTGTTTGTGCTGCCTGTTTAAATTGAGATTATATAAATCCTAGTCACTTTAAATCTTGAATTAAAACACCCTCTCATTCATATAAATAAACAAATCCTTACACTGCAATATGCTCTACTGTATTTAAACTTCCGTGTTACAGAAGCTATGCGTGCACCAGGATCTGCATTCTGCATATTGTGGCAATAAAATTACTGGATGTGATTTAGAAGAGAGTAATTTATGCAAAGAACAGCTATTGCACAGCTGTCAAAGATCCAGGGAATAGTTCTTCAGCAAACATAGTGACAACACAAAGTTTTTACTCCATTTCTGTAGAATAAAACTTGATAGCTGACAGACCCTGCCTTTGAAGCTCAGCATTTTTTTCACCCACCTCTCTGCTTTGCCGCTAGAAGTGCATTTTTATTACATGCAGGGAAATAGTGTGTATTCCTTGTATTTTGATATTAGTGAGAGGGGGTTTAGAATGCAAAGCAGTAGTCTCCTATTCATTTCATGAGCTAAGAGTGTTCTGATGTTGGAATATACTGTCAGCAGCACCATTCCTCAGCTCTTCAGCCTTGTTAACTTGCATGTAAGATTTTCCACATGGAGTAATAGGATTTAGCAAGCAATTCATCTGACATGCGTTCTGTGATAGAAAGCTTCTGAAACACCAAACCAGAGTGTTATCTGTGACTTTAGAGATCTCTTCCCCTCCCCCTCCCTCTCCTCATGGCCCTTCCCTGTTGAGATTTAGTAATTAACCCTTTCAGGTTGGGTTCCCCCCCCCCCTGTTTTTCTAGTCTTTCATTTTAAAATGCATAGTGTAGATCTTCCCTTTTCCTAAGTAGCACAGAAGGGAGTATGTTCAGCTTCACTGTGTACATATGGCACTAGCTAAGTCGTTAAGCTCACTTACCCAGCTAGGGGTCATTGGATTTCTATTTCCCACTTAACCTTGCAGCTCTGAAGTTTATCTACAGATACAAGGTGCCCAGAATGCATTTGCTGCAAAGATGTATACAGCTTGCAGGATAGTGATGAAGAACAAACATGTACAGATTTTATTCCTTTTTTTAGAGTTTCCCAAGTATGTGTGGGCAGTTAGTTTTAGTAAGCATTTAATTCTGGGGTCGGAGAGGGAGAGAGAGAGACAGGAGAGAGGGAGAGGGAGGGAGGGAGGGAGGGAGGGAAAGAAAGAAAGAAAGAAAGAAAGAAAGAAAGGAAGGAAGGAAGGAAGGAAGGAAGGAAGGAAGGAAGGAAGGAAGGAAGAGCTGTAATATGTATTGGCATCCAGCAGAGAGAGACACACTATGAAAAAAAGCAAGCACAATTCCTTCCTTTCATCAATTTATCTCAGGCAACAGTATGTCAACTTCCATGCATAATTATTTAACTAAGAAAGCCAAAGAGCTAGCTATAGAAGTCAGAGTTTCACCATTATGATTATAAAAAGGGTTGTGTGCTTTATAAATTTTGCACATTTCAGTTCAGATTGTATCTATCTTGGCTTGGAATTGTATGAATGTTGCACATAAATGTTGTTACTTGAAGCAATTGCATTAAGGATATGTTTAGTTATTGCTGTAGCCCACAAATTCTGACAAGCACTGGCTGTACAAATTTTATGGTTTTCTGCACAGGTGATGAAGACTGGCATCATTTATTCTTTTCTAGACTCTCCAGATATTCATTTGGGAATAAAAGATCTAGGATGATCGTTTCTGACCATACCACAATGTGCTTGCATTCTTATTTGTATAAAATGCATATAGATACCTTGTACCAGTGGTGGGTTACAACTGGTACGCCCCGGTACAGGCCTACCGGGGCATGCTGGGAGCACCAGGTACCATTCCGGTATGGTGCTCCGGAGAGCCCACCCACCTGCCTGTGTTCCTTACTGGTATTTGAACTCTTTGGCACTTCCGTGCATGCGCATGGAGCATACAGTGCCTGCACGACACTCCACCAAACAGCTAGAGCGTCGCGGAGGCATCGCGGAGCATCACAGCAGGTAAGGATTATGAGTGCGCTACATGCATGTGTGCACAAGCTGCGCACGTTCAAGTGGTGGGCACCAGGCGCCGTTGCACCGTACCGGTTGCAACGGGATCCAGAACCCACCACTGCTTTGTACATAGGTTTATTGAAAATGATAGAGACTAATTATTAGACCACATGACATTGTGTAAACTAACTAAACCTTGATGAAATGAAAATAGGGAGTAGTACTTAATAAATGCACATTTGACTGCTTTTGAAATTGATATCTTGTCACAATAGCTTACAATATGATTAGAACAATAAAAAATCAATATGTTCAGTTGATACAATCAAAAACCTTCAACATGACACACCTCTTTTTTGCAAACACTTTTTTGGATATGAACTTATGGGTAGATGCCCCATCAAAGTATCCTTAACTAAAATTCTGCCTTTAAGAAAGTTTCAGATAGAGGGCTTACTTCAAAGAAATTATGGTGAACTTGTGATTCTCCATTATTTTCCTCCCTACTTGTTCTAAGTGAATTCCACAAAAGTTTAAAAATGATACCTAATATTCGCTGCTTCACATTTAAAATCCAACTTTATATCTCTGCAATTGTCCTATTTATTTGAACCTGTATTCCTGTAACTTAATAGAATTAAAGAATAATTATTGACTTTTGTATAAAAGCTTTGCATATTTCATTCATAGTCCCATTCCTGGACCAACAATCCCTACTCATAGTCACTCATGTCCTAGTCACTTCGCCTCTTGACTATTGCAACATGCTCTACATGGGTCTGCCCTTGAAGAGCATCCAGAAGCTCCAGCTGGTGGAAAATGCAGTAGCCCACATGGTTTTGCGTAGACCCTGGTGTGCCCATGTATCATCTCTCCTGCGGGAGCTGCATTGGCCTCCGATTTGCTTCTGGGTGCAATTTAAGGTGCTGGTTGTCACCTTTAAAGCCCTTCATGGTTTGGGACCAGGTTATCTTAGAGATTGTCTCTTGCTGGTCATATCTACCCAACCCATCAGAGCAGGGAGGCAGGGAATGCTGTGGGTCCCATCCCTGAGGGAGATACAACTAGTGGGACCCAGAAGAAGGGCCTTCTCCATGGTGGCTCTCTCTCTCTGGAACATCATTCCTCCAGAGTTAGAACGGCCCCCACTCTAATACTTTTCTGGAAGGTGCTGAAGACCTGGTTCTGCCAGCAGGCCTGGGGAAGCCAGAGCAGGATGGACTCCATTAAATGGATTGTGTGATCTGATGTCACCAGGCAGGGGGTTGGGGGTGATTTTATTATATTATACTGTATTAATTTATTTTATTCTATCAATTTTATTGTTTTAAATGTGGTTTTATATTCTATAAGCCACCTTTAGTTGCTATGGAGAATAGCTAAATAAATAAATAAATAAAATAAAGAAAGAAATACAGAAATACAGAAATACAGAAATACAGAAATACAGAAATACAGAAATACAGAAATACAGAAATACAGAAATACAGAAATAAATACAGAAATAGATAAATGAATGAATGAATGAATGAATGAATGAATGGACAGGCAGACTTGAAATATAGGTAGTCCTTATTTACGACTACAATTGGAATCTGAATTTCTGTTACTAAACAAAGTGGTTGTTAAGTAAGATTTTACAACCTTTTTTGCTACTGTTGTTAAGCAAATCACTGCCATTGTTAAGTGTGGTCATTAAAAATATGACTTTTCTCAGTGACTTTGCTTGTGAAATCTGACTGGGAAGGTTGGAATTGGCAATCACATGACTCCAAGATGCTGCAAACATCATAAATGCAGGTTGGTTGCTGTGCCGGAATTTTGATCATGTAACTGCAACAGTCATAAGTGTGAGGACTGGTGATAAGTCACTTTCCTCAGTGCTATTGTAACTTTAAATGGTTGCCAAATGAATGGTTGTAAGTCAAGGACTACCTGGATACACTTCTATCTTGTTCCTCTGGAATGTGTCCACAAGAAGAATAGATGATACTGTTGCAGAAAATGACAGGGTTTAGACTTTTCAGGATACCGGAAAAGTTTATTTGGCAGCCAGGTTCAGAAAGTTAGTGAAATGGCTAACATTGCAAGTTCTGAACAACCTTCATTATCGAAGCACGCGTTATTATACATTCTCAAAGGCAGCATAACATGGAAACACTTAACTCATTTCTTATTGGTTACCTTGAGGAGAAAGCCTTATAAGGAGATGGGATCTTACTTCTCCTTTTGTCATAGGTACTGAGTAGTGTCTCTAAGCGAACTTTAGCTGACCCTTGTGGTCTTGTGAGACTATTGAACTCTGTGGTTAGGCACTTGCTTCCTGTTCTTTTGCAAGCTACAACTCTGCCTATGTGGCTTTTTAATATAAAAGTAAAGGGCCCCCGAGAGGCTGTCTAACCTGACCCAATAGGTTTCACACTTAATGTCCAAATCTCACTTTATGTCCTACTTTAATACAACATCAGTGGAGGGTAACTATTAGTTTTTGAGGAACAGAAAGCTATTTAGAGGGGGACTAGGATTGCAGTGAATGGAGGAAAATGCACTAATGCAAAGTCAGATGATGTTCTCACCTAGGCTTCCCGAGAAAGCATAAATCACAACATTAGTCCCCAAATCCCTCTTTTATTTATACAGCTGTGAATTATGGTCATTCACAGCCTGTAATGATTCACAAACAGTCTATGAAGAGTCCGGCAGATATTTGCTCGAGTTGCCACTCTTTCAGGGTAATAAGCATCCACCTTTATCTCCCTTGAAACGGTGCCAGAGACTTAATTGCCAATTAGTTTTGCAAGTACAAATTTAGCACAGAGTCAAACAGAACTTCTCAGAGCTTGAACTGACCAGATGAACTAATTGCTTCCTGCAAAGGCTCATGTCCATTTGCTCCTCTTTTATGTCTTATGGGAGGAGCCAATCATTTCCAAGCTTTATGCCCCAGTCACCCCTTTTTTCTTAATTGTTCTTGCCTTTTGGCAGTTCTGCGCATGCACACACTGGGAACAGGCTCTCACTGTTCTTCTGCCTCACTGATGTTAGACTCCAGAGGTAGCATATAACTACCAGATGTCCTTGGCCCCTTCTCTGCATCTGACGCGGAGCCTCATCCAAGCCTTCCCCAGACTCCAGGACTGGCCCATGTTCCTCCCCAACCTCCTCACTGTTTAACTCTGCTACTAGTTCCGCAGGAAAAAAGATTCTAAAGTTACTGATTAGTAAAACTGTTGTCTTTATAAATATATAATAAGTAATAGCAATAGCAGTAGACTTATATACCGCTTCATAGGCCTTTCAGGCCTCTCTAAGCGGTTTTACAGAGAGTCAGCATATTGCCCCCAACAATCTGGGTCCTCATTTTACCCACCTCGGAAGGATGGAAGGCTGAGTCAACCCTGAGCCGGTGAGATTTGAACCGCTGAACTGCTGATCTAGCAGTAGCCTGCAGTGCTGCATTTAACCACTGCGCCACCTTGGCTCCTGTATATTCAAGTATATCAAGTATATTCAAGTATATCAAGTATATTCAATGGTGTGATTTTCACATTGTCTTTCCACATGGAATGATATACCTCATCCAACATTGTATAGTTGTAAAATGTTGTACAGATATAACGTATTTGTCTCTATAAGATAAGATCTATTCGGACTTATATTTTAAAAAAAACATACATGAAGGGGAGATGTGACATTTTATTTTATTTTCTAAGAAACAATCTTCAAAATGTAATACCTATATTAATTCATGTGCAAAACACTTATATATGGCTAAATTTTAATATCCCTCTTCCTGCTAAGATACTATAAGTGGTCTATAGAGAGTATTGCTTTAAATAAAATTAAATGCAAGTTATTATAGTTAAAAAAAACTGTAAATATACATTTTTAGCTGAGAAAGACTACAATTAGAGGATTTGACCAATATATTTGAAACTCTTTATTTATAATTATAAATATTCATTCTTAGGCCAAAACAAACCACCATAGATGAAATCTACTCTTCTAGCCCAGGGTTTTCAAATTCGAGGCCCATGGGCCGGATGCATCAGGTGCTGGCCACGCCCATGCCTGCTTTAGCAAAGAGGGAAAAAGTCAAGATATGTGACACCACCGTGATGACACCCTGCTCTAGCAAGTGCAAATTTGTAGGTAGTTCTTTTTTTGGATTGTGAGCCGCCCTGAGTCCCCCCAGGGAAAAGGGCGGCATATAAATAAAGTAATCCTAATCCTAATCCTTAATGTCTTAGCCAAGATCTGGGTCCAAATGACTCCAATGTCCATGGTATAACCAGAACTGAGTTTTTTTACTCCTAGCCTGGTATGCTATCCACTTTTGCTGCCATTCACAATATTATTGATATTTATTATAGCAACAAATAAAAGCCACTTTTTAAATAAGTAACACACAACAGTATGTTGTAAAGTGACTCTATTCCAGAACTTACTGGGCAATAGTCTTTCAATGTCTAAGGGGAGAATTATCAGATCTGTGTCAGCAATAGCTGAAAGATATACCATTGAGGGAACTATGTATGTAGGTTTATTTAAAGACAGAAAGCTTCCTGTCCCATGTCAAGTAGAACGTCACATTCATGCAAGACTAAGCTTTTTGCTGTCTCATCTTTGCCAGAATGGAAGGAATCACTTTGTTTTATCTGTTTTCTTATTTATTGCTCTTAGGCCTTCTCTTACTTGGCATCTTTTTATTTCCTACTGGTGTCCAGTATAATCTTACTTGCTGTAGCTTTCTGCCTTTATGTGTTCCCAAAAACAAATAGATCACCTTTATCTCAGTCTTTATTCATGTCTACCATAACAGCTATAGTTACCACATCCTAACTGAAGACAAATTGTGCTAAGTACCAATTCCTCCTACAATTAGCTCTAGACAGGTGATGGAAAATCCATTTATCTAGCAACAGATAGTGGGTTACAATTAACTACTTTTGATTACTCCATGGAAAGTATTTATTTATTGGAAAATAAGTACTATGTAATGAAAATAATAAGAAGCAAGTTAATATACAACACTTCAAGAATACAAATAGTTATTTCTATCTTGAGGAAAATCTATTTGAATTTAAAGTTTAGGCAAAGGGAATCATTAAAGTTTAGTTTTGAATTCTGAATTCTTTTTCTAATAAAAATAAAACAAGACTGTCATCTGTCTTTCAACAGAAGAACAACTATAATAACGTGTTGTTATAATAGTCAAGTTATAAAGGAATTGTTGGGAAAATCTTGTTAACAATCTGCCATTGCTATTTACCAAGAAAATAGCAGAGAGAGGAATTGGATTGATGAACGGATGGACTCTTTTTTATTCCTTCACTATTAACTTTCTAATTTAGGTAGCACAGGATTATCAACCGTTTAGTGTTTTCCAAATAACTTATTACAATATTTCTATTCTGCCAAATTAATAGACTCTAGATGGATTACCATATTTTATAAACAACAATAACGGTAATTATTAAAATATTTTAACATGATAACAATAATATGTATTAGTCACAATAATCCTAATAATTGAACAATTTAATGAAATGTATTATATCAGTGAGATTCAAGTCTATAGGTATTTTTATTGGTAGGTGGTTTTTTTGCTTTTTGCTGTTAGGTTAAAGGTTAACTTTTTATCATAACTCATTGGAATTGTTTTAAACAGGTAAAAAAAATAGGAAAATTCAGAAAAAAATATGAAAAAGAGAAAATACAGAAAGCAAGAAAAGAAATATTTAAAGAAATGAATTCCAATATTTTGTACAGCAGTTAAAAACATTGTTGTCACTTCTTCCCATCATTCACCTCTCATATTCAATAGAAATCCAAAATTCATCATCATTTTTATCCATTTTTAATAAAAAGCTTGTAAAAGGTGTGGCTTTTAGGGAAGTCATGTTGTTTATCCCTGATAAAAAAGTCAATTTTGTCATTTTTTTCTAATTCTGTCATATTCACAGTCCAATCTTCCATGATTTTATAGTTCAAACTCTTAGCAACCTTCTTGCCTTCAATTAATTTTAAAACATTTTGATTATTTATTTCTTTATTTTTCTTGGGTCAAAATGGCACTCACCAAGTGAACTTGTTCTGCTAATTAGAAGATCTCTATGGCTGTCAAAGTATTGATATCCTAGTGGCTTTGGAAAGCAGAGTTTGAGTCAACCCATTGTCCTACATTCAGGTTCTGCATTGGATTGAGAGCTTGACCATTCTTCCTCTCCTGGTACTTGATCTGCTATTCATCCACAGGTTCCCTTCAGATACTGTGGGTTTGGAGTGCATGTGAGTGATTCCTTAGCTTCTCTTTTATCCGTAGAAATTCTGCAGATCTGGGCTGACAGCCAGTCACTGAACTCTGCCTCCAATCATTGGAGACATGTTAGTTCTCCATTTTCACCATTTTCCCCACCTTGAAGTCCATAAGGTTAGCATTTTGGAGGCAGGGAAGGAATCATGAGAAGAACTGGCTAGGTGAAAGAATGGCTAGGCAAATTCTAATTAAAAAATAAATAACATTTTGAGAAAAAAAGACAATTTAGCAACTTCAATCGAAAGACATTTTAGAAAGTTGCAAACATCCCTTCAAAACAATTGTTGACTTCTGGTGACTGCCTGGATGAGTCCCTGCAGTTTTCTTGGCAGGTTTTTCAGAAATAGTCTGCCATTGCCTGCTTGCTGAGTCTGAGAGAGAATGATTAGCCCAAGATCATCAGCTGGCTTTGTGCCTTGGGGAACAGGTTTATAAACTGATGCCTTAACCACTACCATAAATTGACTTATCAAGATCTTTCAGTAATAAACACAAATGAAGTGTTTGTTGGCCTCCATATATTTCTGGAATCAAATATATATCTAAAATATCTTCAAGTAAAATAGTTATATACAATAACATTAAAAATTCATAAACTTGTAATATTCAGATAAACATAGGGAATCTATAAATTACTTTTCTATTATAGTCTATTATTAATTTTACAAATACCACTAATATGCTTAACATTCTTTCATCTGTTACATGAAATGATAGCAGCAGCAAAAATGGTTCTCAGCTGAGTACTGTTACATTCATACATTTATTTCTTATATGGATATAGATATAATTTCTACACTTCAAATATTTATTCAATAAATCAGTGTTTAGTGTGCAGGAAATGCATATGGACAATTATATCTGCATGCATGCATTATGTAAAGCTGTTAAATAGCATTTAAAAACAATCCACAAAATATGGATGTTTAAGAGAAGAGGGTTGTCACTGTTTTATTATCAATAGAATTGTAAATAATTAACCAGATTAGTTGTAACAGGTATCTTTCTATTTAATGGGTAGGATTTGTGGATATATTAATCTAGTCATTACTCTCTTATAACACTACCTGTTTTCCAAATATATTCTAATACTCTTGATGGGTTTCAAATGAACAACAGACAAAAAGGTTAAAATGAGACAACACAAGTGACCTTCAAGAAAAGCCTTCCAATTTTAATTTGTGATTAGAAACTGTGTTCTAAATTAGAAATGTTGTTTTATACCCCTTATAAGTCAGCAACTATTTAAGGCTATTCCATAGGCAATGCCACTGAAGGGAAAATCATACCTCTGTTAATTGCAGAACCAATCAAATGGATGAACATCTAAAGAAATCATAACATACTTACATATTCCTTTTGATATAGCAAAACAGGTACAGCCTTTAGAAGTGAAGCATAAAACGTTTACTCTCATGCAAGAATGTTAAAAAAAGTTTATAATGTAAGGAATGATAAAAGAAAATAATTCTCTAAAGTATGTTATATTTTTTTATTGGTTCCATATGTACTCCAAACACAATACCAAAACTTTAGATATACAGACCTAGCAGGCAGATATATGCACCCAGTGCTTGGCAGGAGAAAATCTTGTAAAATATATTTTATAACCCCAGACTTTCTCAGAGAATCTGCCTGGAGTTTGGAATATATGCACATAATAATGCATATGTCAGTTCAGAAATATATTCTCAGGGACTTAAGGTAGGTGGGTTAACAAATCAAAGATGACATTTACCTAAGAAAACAACAACAAAATTAGTGATTGATATACATATAGTGATATCATACCCTAATTTATAACTTACATTGAAGATAATAGTAGAAAAAAACTGTGTTAGTTGTATTTTCTTGGTTCATAGATGTTCCCTTGAGTTTGAGCACCTCCTTCAATTTATTGCAAAATGTCTTACATTTCCTATCTAGTGATTAAAATACCAGATTAGAAAATAGGAGACTGTCAATTCTAGTCCTGCCTTAGCCCAGCTGGGTGACCTTGGGCCAGTCAGTCTGTCTCAGTCCTATAAAAAAGACAGTGGTAAGCCATTTCCAAAAAATTGTGAAGAAAACTGTGGGAACTGGTTCAGTCAGTTTACAGGAATTGACACAAATTCCAAGGGGCCGTAAATAAATAAATTTAACAAAATTAATATAACCTTGCTAACTGCATCTTTCATACTTCACAGGTAGGTCCAGGGACAGAAACCTCCAATTAATATTATTAACATTGCATTGCAATTCTCATTCAACCAGATCTATGAACCGTTATATAATAGTACATTATTCAATCTTTCCAATGTTTTGGGAATTCAGTTTGCTATATGATGCTGGCGAGTATACTGTATGTTAGGGAAACTTTGAACATCTTATCTACACACCTCAAGCTTCAGATGGGGAAATATGTGCCTTTGATAAACTCCTCTCAGAGGCTTTGACAGAAGTGCCCATATTATCAATAGCAATAACATTTAGACATATATACTACTTCATAGTGTTTTACAGCCCTCTCTAAGTGGTTCACAGAGTCAGTATATTGCTCCAACAATCTGTGTCCCCATTTTACTAACCTCAGAAGGATAGAAGGCTGAGTCAAACTTGAGCCAGTCAGAATCAAACTCCTATCAGTGAACAGTGTGTTAGCCTGCAATACTGCATTCTAACCACTGCTCCATCACAGTTTTATTCACACTCAGTTGATAGTAGCCTTTTCCTTGCTGAATACAGAGAAGGTTAAAGACCTGGGAGTTGTAATAGTTCTGATTAAGTTTAACTATAGCAGATGAATATAAGAAGACCAGATAGACTCTATTTTTACATGGCCTGCTTCCTGTGTATTTTCCCCTGTCAATCTAAGCATACGAACAGCGCAAAGGAGATAGCTCTATGGTACCTGATGTCCATACACACTCTACTAAACTAGCAAAACAAAATCCATGTTAAAATCCATTGACAGGAAGTATCTATGGCTTTGAATAGTAAGTAAAAATTTTCCTCTCTCCTATTAAGCTGACGGGCACTTAGCTAATTATTCAGTCACAGTTTCAGCTGTACTTATGAAGAAAAAGGAAGCAGTGTAAACAGCTTGTGTCTTTTGGGTTTCAACTGAATCCTTGTAGTATTTTTACCTTTTCTGCTGCAAGTTTAAGGGAAGAAACAAAGCTGGCAGGAAGGTAAGAAAACTGAGTACCCCAAAGGATAGCATCTTGTAGAATGTAGAAGTGGTAACTTATTTTAGAATATCTTAAAAGCAAGGATTGCTGTACCTTTGTGTGCATATGCATGACTTTAACATCTTCTGAAATAAGAAGAGAAGTGAAAGAATAACACTTTTAGTATGTGAAAATAAATTAACATATCATGTTTTATAAGCCTGCATAGTTTGTATTTTGCCCACGATAGAAAACTGAGATTACAAAGTAATAGCAGAAACAGCTAAAATGTTGTAATTTTATGCCTATGTCCTATTTATTCCAATATTACAAGTATAATACCATACAATCTGTTTTAGCACAGTTTGATAAGTACAGCCACCATAGTAAAATAGGAAAAACCAATTGCTTATTGTGCTCCACACTTTGAAGGATTATGTTAGATATAGAATTAGGCAGCATTGGGAAACAAGCATATTTATTTACTTGAAGTCAATGAGTTCTTAGCCCTACACCTCACATCATACATTATCTGCATTCTAAGTTTAGCTAATATTATTACATAGCTTATGATTAAAGCAACTTCTTAATACATATTTTCTCCCCCTTTTTTTTTAAAAAAAGGAGAAGATAAAATGAAGTCCCACATTCATAGAATCACAAGGTTGAAAATGATCTTAAACAGAGGTGGGATTCAGCAGGTTCTGATCAGTTCTGGAGAACCTATAGCAGAAATTTTGAGTAGTTCCGGAGAACCAGTAAATACCACCTCTGACTGGCCCCACCCCACATCTATTATCTGCCTCCCGAGTCCCAGCTGAAGACTTCCTGAGAGGAAATGGGGATTTTGCAGTAACCTTCCCCTGGAGTGGGGTGGGAATGGAGATTTACAGTATCCATCCCAAGGAGTAGGATGGATAGTTTGGAGTATTGTAAAATGGAGATTTTACAATATCCTTTCCCTGTCATGGCCACCAAGCCACATCATACCCATCAAACCATGCCCACAGAACCAGTACTAAAAAATGTTTGAATCCCACCACTGATTTTAAAGTTCTTTAATCCAACTTTTTAGTCAATGAGAGAGTCATTTTGCTATACCAGATAAATGACTCTCTAATCTTTTAGAAAACTTTCATTGATGCAGCACAATTTCAGGAGTAAAATCTATTGGTTCTTTCTCATTCTTGGATGGTGTAGGGTATACATGCATATCCTCTTTCCTGTAATATCATTTCATGTATTGGAATATTAGTATTATCTCCCCTTAACCTTTTCTTCTTTAAGTAAGCACAAGTTCCTTTAAACTCTCCTCATAGAATTTAGCTGTCAAATTCCTTACCATCTTTGCCACTATTCTCTGTTCTCTTTTCAATTTCTCAGACCATGACACTATACCTTTACTGATGCAACCCAAATGAATTGGATGTTTTGACACATTTTTGGTCAAAATGGCCTACTAAGGCCCTCGGATTTCTTTAAAGTATTATTTCTAATTCAAGTACTACCTATCTTATACTGGCATATCTGGTTACTATTTAAGTGAAGCACTGAACAGTTCGTATTAATAAATACTTTAATGAATAGAGGTTGTTAGGACTTAATGTTAAAATATATCATACTCTTTTTTAATCTTGATCCTGCCGTCTCCCCCTACCCTGGCTTTGTATCATCCACAACTGTTGTGATTACCCCTTCTCTTCCCTCATCTAAGTCATTTATGAAGTTGTTGAAGAGTCTGGACCCAGGACAGAACTCCATAGTACTGCATTACATACCTACTTAATGAAGAAACATATGATTTTGTTCTATGCAGCCAACAAATTTTGCTATTCTTACTGTTCTTATTAATTTATCATCTATTATTATGCAACAATTTTGTATCTAACTTACTAATTTTATTAGATTAATCTTATTTAATAGTAAGCTCTGATGAAATAGTTTATGATTCATTTATTTTTATTTAACTTTGATATAAAACTATTTGCAATGTTTTGGTGCCAAACCTCAATCACTTTTCCAAGAATTATTTTTTTTTTTTGCAATTTTCCTATTTACGAAAGAGCAATCTTGTATGTGCTTGCAATCCCTCTGTTATAAAGGTAAATAGCAATAGCAATAGCAATAGCAGTGGACTTATATACCGCTTCATAGGCCTTTCAGGCCTCTCTAAGCGGTTTACAGAGAGTCAGCATATTGCCCCCAACAATCTGGGTCCTCATTTTACCCACCTCGGAAGGATGGAAGGCTGAGTCAACCCTGAGCCGGTGAGATTTGAACCGCTGAACTGCTGATCTAGCAGTAGCCTGCAGTGCTGCATTTAACCACTGCGCCACCTTGGCTCGTAAAGTTTCCCTCGCACATCTGTGCTAGTCATTCCCGACTCTAGGGGGCAGTGCTCATCTCCGTTTCAAATGCGAAGAGCCAGTGCTGTCCGAAGACATGTCCGTGGTCATGGGGCCGGCATGACTAAACACTGAAGACGCATGGAAGGCTGTTACTTTCCCACCAAGGTGGTTCCTATTTTTCTACTTGCATTTTTACATGCTTTCGAACTGCTAGGGACAACTAGCCATTAGAACTGCCGAGCTGCCGACCTTTCTGATCAACGAGTTCAGTATCTTAACTATGGAGCCACCACGACCCTCTGTTATAGACCTCATATATTTGTCTTGGTTGAGCAATTTTGTGTACAACCTGGATGCCAGAGTATATCATCAGAACCTATTCTCACCTTTAGTGAGTGAATGAACAGAAAGAGCTGGAGGTTACACACTCTATAACATATAAATCTGTTTGTCCTTATCAATCTGTTAGATAAGTAAAGCAAAGAATTAGTGACAAAAGAACTTCAAAGGGAAGATTTTCATCTGTATTTTTCTGCATCCATACTCAAAATGTCAATGTGATACAAAGTGACAAACACAACCTCTTCAGCCTGTTGTAATGTAGTAAGACTAAACCCACATACCCTGCTCTGATTCAGTCATATATTACAACAGGGTGAACAAATTTTGTTTGCCACTTTGTAGCATATTGACCCTGACAGTTACTAGTATCAAGTACAAAATGTGTCAACAGAGGCTTGGATGATGAGCAAGTGGAGAAATCTGGTTCATAATAGCTTCAGGAAAAATATCCACCCAACACTTTTTTGTGCTTATATGAAAGTTACAAATTAATTCCACTACAGTTTTGTTATATGTAGATATATTAATTTGAAAATTAATTCTTAAAGTTTTGCTACATGTAATTTTTTTAAAAATATTCATTAATACAAAATAGGGATTCATTTTGAAAAAAAATGTTAATAACTTTAATATCCCATAGATGATAGATAGATAGATAGATAGATAGATAGATAGATAGATAGATAGATAGATAGATAGATAGATAGACAGACAGACAGACAGACAGACAGACAGACAGACAGACATGGTAGATAGTTATGGTACATGATAGGTAGATTAGAGATAGATAGATAGATAGATAGATAGATAGATAGATGATAGATAGATAGATAGATAGATCAATAGATCGATAGAAAGATGGATGGATGGATGGATGGATGGACGGATGGACGGACAGACGGAAGGACATACAGACATACAGAACAGACATGGTAGATAGCTATGGTAGATAATTACGGTAGATGATAGGTAGATGATAGATGATAGATAGATAGGTAGGTAGGTAGGTAGGTAGGTAGGTAGGTAGGTAGGTAGGTAGATGATAGATAATGGATGGATGATAGATAAATAGAATTCTCGTTTACCAACTATTCATTCAGTTACTGTTCAAGGTTATAGTGACAGTGAAAAGGAGACCTATGACTATGCTCAAAGTTGTGTCCATTGCAGTGTTGCTGCAATCATATGATTGTGATTTGTGTACTTGGCAACTGGCATACATTTATGATAGTTGCAGGGTGCTGTGGTCACATGATCACTATTTGTTACCTTCACAGCTGGCTTCCTTTCCAGGAAAATCAATGGGGAAGCCATCAGTTGTCACATGTTACAGTCACATACTGTTATATGTACCTAAAGTATGGTGATTCATTTAACTATAGCATCCGGAACTGAGGAACTGGTGTAAGCTCCCAAGTGCTTAGGTCAATTCCATACTTACCTAATTATGCTGATACTAAAGTCCATATTTATCATCAATCCATGTCTAGTTGTAAGAACAGATATTTTGCTTTAATAAATAAAAGTTTATTATATATTACATATAGAGCCGGAAACAACTACCACGTGTGTGTTTATCTTTTATCTATATATTGCATATGCACTATAAATGTATGCTATGGAATAATTCTGTTCAACATTACTATTGAATTATTTGTGAGCTGCTTATTATAAGAATGAGATGAATTCCACTCCAAAATCTGTTCCATGAATATTTGCTCCAATACGAAAATGAAATCACTTCATCTGCAGCTGTGCTTCTTTTGTATAGCTTAGCTTAAGTTTTTTTCTTTTTTGCACTGAATAATTCAGCAACTGAGTTTAACTTAGACTAATGTTCATGGAAATCACATTTGAAACTATCAATAGATGAGTAAACAATTTGACTGTGTCTCTGCAGCTGGCTGGTACCATACAAAAATGCATATACCCAAATGTAAATACTTTCTGTCAATAATTGTCAGTGTCTCAAGTATGTTTTTTTATTGCATATACACTTCTCTCAGTATTGCAATGAATAATAGTTTTGTAGTTACTGCAGTGTCCCTGAACTAAGGAAAATAAATGAAGAAGTTGGTCCAATAATAGCATGGTCTACAGTACACATGCAATTATTTTATGTGACTGTGACCAAAAAAAACCCACCTTCCAAACACTTCATTCAGCTAGTGTTCTGGTAGCATGATTTTAATAGGAACAATGCCTCAAGAAATCTGTATGAGCCTCCAGAAAGAGAAAGGTTAATAATTTGAAATCCCTTGTTTGTTTCTGTTCTCTGATAGAGTTTCAGCTCTGGGGACCCCCTTATCACCCTCTTCTTGATTATGTTTCTGAACACTCTTCTGGCTGGTTGTAAGCAATCAGTGCGTTTCCACCAGCATCAGTAGATTTCATAAGACTCCTGATTTTTTTTAAAAAAAATACCACACTTGGCTAATCACAAAATAGAAGACTGTAATATACTGTCCAAGGTTGTACTTTTCTCTCTTTTTAAAAGACAAAATATTGCATACTCCTTTTTTGTATGTTTTTTTAAAATTCTTGACAGGAAAGCTTTCACTTTGAGATTATTATATTGTACTATATATATTTATAGTTTAATAAAATAAGCAAAAGGGCACTATGAAATAATAACACAATAAATAATTGGGTGACCCACAATATTAGAAATGCAAACATTTATTATTGTTGTTAATTAATGATTCTTATATTGGCTACTTTTGCTAATTGTTGATCTGATTTCAATAAGGGTTACAATAACTCTTCACAGTATATAAATTCTGTTTAGTTTTTTCTTTCTTTCATTGTGTCTATATTATTAAATACCAGTTAAAATGAACTAGAATGTTGAATATCTAATGGCATAACATTGTTAAAGATGGTAGGAAAAGCACTTCTTCTAACAACTGCACTGAATAGATCCAGCTATTGAATCGGTTTGAGGAAAGGGAGAACTGCTAATTATTCAGTTGGAAGAAAGAAACACAATCTACTAAAGGATTATTCATTACTATATATGTATGTAGGGGATATCGCAGTCAGCCGTAGAGATCAACACAAACCTAGTGATATACTTTTTGGGTAAATTTCAGTGTTGCATTGGGTTGAGAGATAGGGGAAAAAAGGATGCTGTTTGAGTTTTTCTATTTCTGGCTACAGTTTTATAAGGCTGCTATTGTGAGACTCTTGGACTGCAAGGCGATTAAACTGGTCAGTCCTAGAGGAGATCAACCCTGACTGCTCTTTAGAAGGCCAGATCCTGAAGATGAAATTCAAATACTTTGGCCACCTAATGAGAAGGAAGAACTCACTGCAGAAGAGCCTAATGCTGGGAATGATTGAGGGCAAAAGAAGAATAAGATGACAGAGAGTGAGGTGGCTGGATGGAGTCACCTAAGCAGTAAATGGACTCCAGAGGACAGTAGAGGACAGGAAGGCCTGGAGGAATGTTGTCCATGGGGTCACGACAGGTCAGACATAACTTTGCGACTAACAATAACAACAACAGCAATAGCAACAACAACAACATGCTACTATTTATTCAATCCCCCCCCCCTCCCTGGTTTGGATCTATTAATCTTGCAACCAGTATTTAAAGATAGCTCTGATTAGAAAGAACAACGCGGGTATTTTCACCAAATCAAGTTACTCTGACTCTAGGAGACAATTCCATTTGCTGTGTCTATTAAGGACATCGATAATAATATGGTGGCTGTACCCATTGTCCATTATTACCTCTCATTTCAAAGAAATATATTATATTTAAAAAATTAATATTTAACATTGAAATTAGCTTCATATATGTCATCAACCAAGAAATACTGTCCATCCTTTTTAAAATCTATGTAGTTGAATATTGTATTTATTTTGTTTGGAATTGAAGAGCAGTTTTTTTTTCTTACCTGGTGTTCTCCAGATAAATTGGAGGGGTCTTAGAGTTTTCAATTAGCATGGTTAAGAAGAATTATTAAAAATATGAAAACTGTAATGCAGCACATTTGTGCTAGATATAAAAATGAACTATAGTTTGAATTATGTCATATATTATTTTATGGAGTTTATTTAACATAGAAAAGGGTGCAGTAAGTTGCTAAGTCATGATGTAGCTCTATAAAAGATGACAATAATTGGAAAATCCTTTTTTCATGCAGGTTTATAATAGCTGTTCACCCCTTCCCCTATTATACATTCTCAGTTTAAAGAAAGTTTCGTACTTCCTAAAGAGAAATACACAATCTGGAAAAATGTACTGTAAGCAAGGAGTAAGGTACACTATGTAAAGAATTCAAAGAAGTTTATGCATGCAGAGGCCCAGTATAAAGTTTGTGTTCTTTGTAAATAAGGAACAAAAAATATGGATGGCAAAAGCTCCTTTTTAGTTATTTTCACAAGAGCTGAGATAATATCCTAGAGTCCATGCGAGATTTCCCAACTCCACAGTTAAATCTTTATTAATGGGGAAAGGAAATCCATATGGATCAAGCATATGTATAATCAAATGAACATCTAGTTCTTGCTTGAGGCCATCTGCCTAGTTAAGAATCTTACAGCATGGGATTTATAATTCTGTCCTGTAGGAAGCTAATTTGCTAGCAGCTTTAGGATTTTAGCAAGACAAGTGAGACCATTGATCTATTTAGTTCAGTACCATCCATTTAGACTGACATTAGCTGGCCACATTTTTCAATAAAGAACATCTTCATTAGAGATGCCAGAAATTGAAATCTAGCTCTTTTGCATGCAAATATTTGTTCTGGCCATCATTTTGCCATTTTCCTTAATTTTTTTAACACTAAAAAAGGCACTATGCTTTGGTGTGTTGTGTTATAAATTGATGCCCGTCTAATATTTTGTACATCAACTCTCACAGAGGCAGCATAATTGTTTTTTTTAATTTTTTTTTAAAAAAACACATACATACCCATTTTGAGAGAGGTATTTTGCAAAACCAGGTGTGAACAAAGCATATCTGCTGAATATTAAAGCCACTCTTTTGCAAAACTTGCACAGCTACTTTAATGGCTGTCATTAGTGCATATCAGTGGTGGGTTGCCAATTTTTTTACTACTGGTTTGGGTGTGCTCCTGCACGCGCTTGCACGTGTGTATGTACAGAAATGTCTGGGTAGTGGGCGGAGCCTCCCGCCGCTGCTACTACCAGTTTGCCCGATCTGGGCCAAACCAGAGCAACCTACTTCTGGTGCATACATGTGAGTGCATGGAAAACAGTTCTGTTGTGGGACTGCTACTGAAGAGAATCAGTTTTATTTATTTATATCTCATGTTTCTAAACTGTCCATCTTCCTCAAAGCAGGACTCTTTTTATGTAGACATATACGCAGCCTTTCAAAGCAGCTGTATGATCCTTCTGAAATACATGACTGCTTTTACATTTTCAGAAAAAGTGCTGTGCTTGTGCCAATATGCTTTATGAAGCAATTTTCTGAATGCTTTTTACAGATCTTTTTACTTAAATTAGGTCTGTAAAAGAGTTTGGTTCACTTAAAAATGACTATTCAAGCAATCTTTACATTGACCAGACTATTACATGAGTTGGATAGCCATTCCCCCCCCCCCAAAAAGATATAAAATGTATGAAAGAGTATATATTTTTAGAGATATATAAAAAAAAGATTTGGACAAATCATAAGTCAAACTAGGCTGCCTCAACACTTTCTGGTTAAAAAAACTGATTTTCTCTATTGAATATGGAACTTTTAAAAATGTCAGAAGCACACAAGAGGACTGCAGAAAGTAAACATACTAGCTAAAATTAAACATTAAAAATACTACCTTGCTTTTTTACTTTTATATATAAAATTCACTGGCTAGGAAGATAACCAAGATCAGCAAGTAAACTCTTCAAGATTGACCTACTAATCATACAGAATGATTTAGTACAGGAGTCATCAAGCTTTTTAAACAGGAGGCCAATTCACAGTCCCTCAGACTGTTGGGGGGGTGGGTGGACCAGCTGGGTGGACATGACTAGGTGGTTATGTGACTGGGTGGGTATGGCCAGGTCATGTGACTAGATGGGCATTTATCATTTATCATTTATCATTTATTTGACATTTATAGGCCGCCCTTTTCCCTGAGGGGACTCAGGGCGGCTTACAATTTGTAGGAAGGGAGTGCAAGACAAAACTCAAAAAGAAAATGTGAAATATAATAAAATAAAACAATAAAACACAATATTCATTCAGCATTCGGGTGGGGCGAGATTAAGGGCTTATCCCCAGGCCTGACGGGATAGCCAGATCTTAAGGGCTGTGCGGAAGGTCTGGACGGTGGTGAGGGTATGAATCTCCACGGGGAGATCATTCCAAAGCGTCGGAGCTGCTACTGAGAAGGCTCTCCTCCGCGTAGTCGCCAGTCGGCACTGACTGGCGGATGGAATTCGGAGGAGGCCTACTCTATGCGATCTGATGGGACGGAGGGAGGTAATCGGCAGAAGGCGGTCTCTCAAATAGTCAGATCCACTACCATGGAGGGCTTTATGAATGGTAAGTAGCACCTTGAAGCGCACCCGGAGATCAACAGGTAGCCAGCGCAGCTCACAGAGGATCGGTGTTATGTGGGCGAACCGTGGTGCGCCCACGATCACTCGCGCGGCCGCATTCTGGACTAGCTGAAGTCGCCGGATGCTCTTCAAGGGCAGCCCCATGTAGAGCACATTGCAGTATTCCAGCCTAGAGATCACAAGGGCTCGAGTGACTGTTGTGAGGGCCTCCCGATTCAGGTAGGGCCACAACTGGCGTACCAGGCGAACCTGGGCAAATGCCCCCCTGGTCACAGCTGACAAATGATGGTCGAAAGTCAGCTGTGGGTCCAGGAGGACTCCCAAGTTACGGACCCTATCTGAGGGGTGTAAATTTTGACCCCCCAGCCTGAGTGATGGAACGCTGGCCAAATTGTTGGGAGGGAAACACAACAGCCACTCGGTCTTGTCTGGGTTGAGTACCAGTTTGTTAGCTCTCATCCAGTTCTTAACGGCCTCAAGACCCTGGTTCATCACGTCCACCGCTTCATTGAGTTGGCACGGGGCGGACAGATACAACTGTGTGTCGTCCGCGTATTGATGGTATTTTATCCCGTGCCTCCGAATGATCTCGCCCAGCGTTTTCATATATATGTTAAATAGTAGGGGGGATAAGACCGAACCCTGCGGCACCCCATAGGTAAGGGGCCTCGGGGACGATCTCTGCCCCCCCACCAACACCGACTGCGACCTGTCCGAGAGGTAGGAGGAGAACCACTGCAAAACAGTGCCTCCCACTCCCACCTCCCGCAGTCGTCGCAGAAGGATACCATGGTCGATGGTATCGAAAGCCGCTGAGAGGTCAAGGAGAACCAGCATGGACGCATGGCCTCCATCTCTGGCTCTCCAGAGATCATCGGTCAATGCGACCAAAGCGGTTTCTGTGCTGTAACCGGGCCTGAAGCCGGACTGGAAGGGGTCAAGGCATGACCAATTTAACAGTCCATTGAACAATGCACACAAATTAAACTTTAATTTATTTTGCTCCTGGTGATGTTTTATTTGCTTTTGTTTGCATGTTGCTCTTTTGGTTGCCTTTTCTTTTTACTTGATCATTTTTTCAGTTGTTTAGGAGTCTAGTGGTCCACTTCAGGAAACTCAGTTTTGTAGCAATTCTTCTCAGCCCCAAGGAGCTTGAGAAATCTCTTTCTCTCTCTCCTCACTCCCACTCTCTCTCTGTATATATCTTTTTATCTATCTTCTGGAGGTGAGGGAGGTGAAAAACGGGCCTGTTTTTTGGCCTACTGGGCGTCTGTGCACCCCATTTTTCATTTCCTCCCCCCCCCCCCCAGAAGCATTCTGCAGACAAAAAACAGGCAAAATCAGTTTGGTTTTTGGCCAAAAACAGGCTGTTTCTGCCTCCTGAGATGTCTGTGCACCTTCAGAACATCTCTGCAGGCCAAAGTTGTTGGCCTTAGCTTTCAGTTCCAGCCCACAGGACTCGGAAGGTAAGTCCTGTGCTTGGCCAAAGGGTGGGCGGGATGTGGGTGGGGCAGCCTTGTGTTACCGTGCAGGCTGGATTAATGGCTTTGGGAGGTTATATGCGGCCCAAACTATGGGCTGTATTTTGAGGACCCATGATTTAGCAAATCTTTCCCACTCTCTGTAATTTAAAAGTAATGTTTGAATATTTGAAGTCAGTAGAGGAGAGGTTTTATTGCCTTAGCCCTTTTTAAATTTCCTATTCCCCCAAATCCTTTTATTTGTATGTAATGTGCATTAATTCACCAGTTTCCCAATGTTTGGCTTCAATTTTTTTGTTTCCTATTCCAATGTACTGGGTCAGGCTCTGTTTCTTGTAGCTATCTCCACTTCTGTGAAACTACTCTTGTCAAAGTTATCAGATAATTTGGATGTGTCCACTATTTACTATCCACACAATCATTTGAGTAGGGAGAAGGGGTGAAATGGAAGTATTTTTTTTTCAATTCAAAATCATTTTCAAAAACCTATTGTTCCAGAAAAAAGTATAAAATTTGAAAAGTTAAAAAAAAAAGGTGTAGCTTCATATTGATTTCCAAAGATAGCAAGATGCATGAAAATTTAGACTGTAAGAATCTTGCCTGGAGTCAGCTTCTTGAGACAAACTGGGTGATTTTATAAATAAGAAAATAAAGGTTAGAACCACTGCATCTGATTCAACAAGCCCTCTAACTAGAGAATGCATATCAATACAATTTTAATGCTATGTATTGCAAAAAATAGTTTGGACTAGTTATATGAGTGCCTGATTCCATGTGTGGCATACAATAAAAATAGACTGATCTGTCCTCTTTAATCCAAATAGACCAGTATATAGAAATAAGGAATATAATAATTGCTGATTCATAGATGACTGTAAAATAAGTGTTGTTTCCTTAGTTTATGTGAGATTTCATAGTACAAATAATATAGATTCTTCATAATAAAGCCTTGGTCAAAGATACAATGCCTAATCTAAAGATTAAAAACTGGAACAGTGAAGATTTAAGGAACTTGTTCCTTTTTTATTCAGAATTTCAGATAAAGGAAGTTGCTGAGGGAGATGTTGAGTGAAACAACTTTTCCTCTTATTTCTAACATTCCTCTAAATTAAATATTCTCCATTACATTCTAAAAGCATCCTTTATTTTTAACTAAAGTGGCCAGTGGGATATTGTTTTGTGCATTTACATGAGACAATTGTTTCTGTTTTGTTCTCCAGGTTGAAAGAGACAATGACATTTTTTGCTGAACCAACATTTTATTTTTAGTGGTGGTACAGTGGAAGGTCTTATCAAAGTACTAAAAGAAGATTTATCAGAGTATTAAAGGACATGGTGCATGTTACCTACTTTACCATTCTAAAGGCTTGACAAGATTGACAGAAGTGTGGGATGGGTTTTTAATATAGCAATAGCATTTAGACTTATATACCACTTCACAGTGCTTTACAGCCCTCTCTACGTGGTTTACTGAGTCAGCATATTTTCCCCAACAATCCGGGTCCTCGTTTCATTGACGTCAGAAGGATGGAAGGTTGAGTCAACCTTGAGCTGGTGGGATTTGAGTTGCCAAAGTGCTGGTAATCAGCAGTCAGCAAAATTAGTCTGCAATACTGCATTCTAACCATTGTACCACCACAGCTTTTATAAAGTCCTTTTCCGCTATGGTACCTTACTCACTAACTGTTTTGACCCAGTTGGTCAAGGCAAGGCAAGTCTCTGGAGATTCCTTTATTTCTTTCAATAAATAGTCCAGCAAATGGCCCTCCAACAACTGGTAAAGTTCCACCTCAGGGGTGAGTCCAGCAGCCGCTACTGCCGGTTCACTCAGGGGTGTGTATGTGCAGTACCACTAAAATTGTTTTATGCATGCGCAGAAGCAAAAAACAAAATGGCGGCACCTACGGCACCATTGGAAGAACCAGTTCATGGGCGTGGCAGGCCTGGATCACTGCTGGTTCCAGTGACGCAGGCCACCAAGTTACTACCGGTTCAGCCAAACCAGTCCGAACTGGTAGGAACCCACCTCTGTTCCACCCCCACGCCACCATGAAAGCATTCATGCTTATGCAGCAACTCCTATAGTAACACTAGCACTAGCATTTAGACTTATATACCATTTTACAGTGCTTTACAGCCCTTTCTAAGCGGTTTACAGAGTCAGCATAGTACCTCCAACAGTTTGGGTCCTCATTTTACCCAACTTGGAAGGATGGAAATAAAGTACAAATAAAGTTCACAGAGTAGGAGCATGCTCCCAGGGCAAGTTCCAGGGTTCCAAGTCCTGTTTACAAGGCAAAATCCAGGCACAAGGCAATGGCAGTCCTCAGGGCAAAGAAAAGTTCCAAGGCAAGAAGCAGTTCCAAGGGCGCAGCAAAGCAAAGGCCAAAATCAGTCCACAGGACAAGGGAAAGATCCAAGACAAAAGGCGAAGCAAGGCAAGGCAAAAGAGCAACAGGCATGAGTCGAAGTCGGAGGAGTGTAATCCAAAGCAAACAATTGTTATTGGCGAAGGCTAAATCCCCATGGCTTCTCTTTAAGATACCCCATTCCAGGTGTTCCTTGTGAGGAAGGGTGGGACAACCTGCTCCTGAATAGTCTTTCTGCTCTTATATGGGCTTGCCTATGCTCCGTTTTCCTTGCCCTTGAATTGAGTGGAGGAGGCAGCTTTTCCTCATCAAAGGCGATCTGCTGCCTATCAGCATCACTGCCTGTTAGAAGCCGATCTCCTATGTGTGCAGGCAGGCAGCTCTCAGTCTAGTCAACAACCTCCTCCCAATGCCGGAGGAGTCTGGCTAGTGGTGGATTCCTCCTGGTTTGGATTGGTCGGCTGAACTTGTAGTGGTTTGGGTTAGGAACTGGTAGTGACCCAGGCCTGCCATGCCCCCAAACTGGTTCTCCGGGCAGCACCTTAGCTGCTGCCATCTTGTTTTTTGCTTCTGCTTATGTGCAGAACAATTTTTATTGTACTGCATATCAAGCGCGTCCACGCGGCACACTCATGAGTGAACCGGCAGTAGTTACTGCCGGAACCCACCCCTTGGCCTGGCATAGTATCATCCTCAGCCCTGGCCTCTCCCAGCATGCCAAGGGAGACATGTCATCTCTGTCAGGTGGTCCCAGTTCCAGTTCCTCCTCTGAGCCAGGCTCCAATGGGACCAGGACACTGATCTTCAAAACTCAATTTTTCATTTCACACTTTAATAAAAAGAAATATTGCTGATATCTGGATACAATCCTGCAAAACATACATCTCCCTTTAATCATACCTCAGCCAGATCAATTTTTATCTATAGATATTGGAAAAAACAAATATACTTTCTATAGATTCTCCTCCAAAAGTTTGGAAAAAGAGTAACAAGCATTTCTTCAAATTGCTTTCACTACTGCTATTGGGGGTGGATGATTCAGCCAGTTTACTCTTCTTGTGGTGATTGCCAGGACATAGATATACTTTTGACAGAAGGAACTTGCTGAATCTAAGAAGTTTCAGACTGCAGAAACAAATCAGTCACATTAAGTCAATCCCTGGGGTATTTTGGTTCGAGCCTGTGTGGAGCTGTAATAAAAGCATCCTTTAAAAAGAAATAAGCTGAAGGAAATTGCTTACCAAGTTAATTAATATAATGACACCAAAGCAACATCTCCTGTAATCACAACTGGAACTGAAATAACTCTGCAAGAATCTCAAATGTAGTTATTTTGGATCAGTGTGTAGTGCCAACCTGGGTCTATGCATTATAATGATGGGAGATGGAAGAGCTGTTCATGAAATATTAGCACATCAGTTTATTATTCTAGAAATTGAGGTTTGGCATATGGTACACAATAGTAAGATTCAACAAAAATTACAGAAGAGGCTATAGGTACTCCAAGTCGCTTTCAATGAAGAATACCAAAATAAATGAATTTGGGCAGTGTCAGAAGCTTTTTCTGGGAAAAAAAATGTTAAATTCATGCTGTCCTTAATATGAAAGTATCAAGGTAAACATGCCTAGAATCTGAATTATGTTAATGTTAGTGGAATAAATAAGAGCTTGTGCAAGACAATCCAAATGAGAGAATTCCCCATTCCCATTTATCCTTTGATTACAAATTTATCTCTAAAGACACCATTTAACTTGCTGTTTTTGCCTTGCCTTATGACAACAATAAAATACCATCCTTCTATATTTTTCCAAACTAGATGCCTATTATGTATAATAATATGGCATTGATATAGATAGCCTTGCCATTATTGAATTGTAGGCCATATAAAATCTCACTGTGTAGTGTTTTTAAATAGCATTTCCTTCCGTATTCTCCTTTTCCATAGGCTGAGCTGCTGTTCCTGCATTAGACAAAATAGCACCTAGATGAATACTTCTCAGTTTCTCCTCCATTTAGGACTATTAGTGTTGAATAATCTGTTAGACAGATAGTTTCAAAAAAATGAGTCTGATGATAAACCTGTGTGACTTGTACCTTGAATGTTTCACCCAGAGTATCTATAACAGGCTTAAAATGTCACAAGAGTACCTATCTGTATAAAGTGAGATCTTTATAAGATCTTAACATGAGAATGTTTTTAGCTATTGCATTTGAATGGTGAACAGGCATTGCTTTGGGATTCAGTAGATGCCACATTGCTTCCAATATATTTATTTATATTGCTAATCTCACATCAACTGACAGGACCCAACCTTCCAAATCAGCAGAATATGCCAGACTGTAAGCAAATCAACTTACATTTTCTGAAACTATATGACTAACTAAATAAAACTATATTCTTCAGCTCTAGCCCCCTGGATCCTAAAGTTAGTATTTTAATTCCTAAACAATGCTGTCAGTGACAGCTACGAGAACTGAGACATTTCAACTATTTAAGAATGTATTGGAAGCTAGATGTGCAAATAAAAGGAAGAATCATTATAAGCTTGAAAAATAGCATTGGCTGTGCTAAGAGGTGTGGCCTACTACTATATGAAGAAGATATTGAACATATACAACAAGGCTGGGTAACCTTTGTTTTACTGCCAAAATCTCTGGTCTTCTCTACTGTATTCTAGTGATAGTTATCATGACCCCATTGGAACTGGGATCCAAGGAGGAGGACAAGAGGGAGCTAGGGCTTACCGAGGAGCAACTGGAAAAGCAAGATGAAAGGTCATCAGTGAAGGAGAGAGGGTGCAGGTGGACCAAGCAAAGAGAGCAGGCAGCAGAGCAGAATAGCAATGGAGGTCAAGTGATGAGCAATTATCTCCCCCTTCCCCCCATCACAGAGAATGGAGAGAAGGTGGAGTCAGTGCAGGGCAACTAGATGACTCAGGAGAGGGCGCCCCTCTCTTCACAAGGCTCAACTGGAGAACGATATTTAAAGAGACACTTTTGGGAAGGGCACTTGTCGGGAACAAGTGTTGCTTTTTTCAGTTTCATGTGCTGTTACTGACATCTGGATACTTCGCTTGCCTTGCCCTGTTTGCCTTGCCCTGCTTGCATTGCTTGCCTGGCCTGGCTATGTGTGATTTCTCAGCAACCCAGTTCTGCTCTGAGTTGTGCTGCAGTTCCAGTGAACTCTTCCTGTGATGAAGATTCCTTGGAACCAAATTCCCTGAACTGTAGCTTCTCTCAGAACTGTGCTGCTCCTCTGGACTAAGAGCAAGCAGGAACTATTGGAGGTGTGTTTGTGTATGTAGAGTTTGTTACTGGACTTGGAGGGAACGGTGGGACTTTGTGGGGAAAATGGAGCAATAAAGGAAAGTTAAGCCTTTGTTCCAGCTGTGTTGCTTCTGTGCCCAGCCCTGGGTCATCACAGTAGTCGTAAGATAGATAGAATTCAAGCTTTCTTTCTGGCATATCTCCTTTTCTACTTTCTGATCCTCCTATTATCCCTAGGTAGGCATGAAATAAAGACTGTTGTACCAAATTTCTGAATGGCAAACTAACATAGGAGGTCCATGTTCAGCTCTAAGGCCAAGGGTTACTTACAGTATAGTACTGGTATATAAATTTACAAAACCCGTTTAATGACTTTGGGTGAACAGCGGAATCTAATACTAAACCTGGAGTCATTTGTGTAGTATCATTTGGCATACATAATTAAAGTAATTTCCAATCTGTATTTGTATCTAGATAGATCTTGTCTTGATGTCACTTCTCTGATTTCTGTTTTCCTGTTGGCCTTTCACTCTGGCAAGTCAATTCCCATTAGGCTTATTGCAGTGATTCTTTTTTTAAGCACAGAAAGAAACTTCATCTTGGCAGAGAGATGGAATCAAGCTGAATTTTAGTCAGCTCTGAAGTGTGTGGTCTGAGCCAAAGTCAATTTCTTGTCAGATGTGACCTCAAACTGATTTATAACTTTCCTTTTTGAAATGGGGTGACCCATTGCATATTGGGCAGTCCAGCCAAGATGCAAAGCATTTTCATGTTGCTGAGATTCTTTGAGGAGTCAGTGATAGTAAAGAAACTGTTGCTTAATCATAAATCGTCCAGCATCTTTTTAATCCTGTATTTTATTTCAATTTGTTAACATTCTCTTTCTATAGAATAATGGAAGATGAAAACCTGTTTTAATGTTTGAACTAGCTGATGCTGCTTAGACATCATGTATATAATGAGTCCAGGCTGACAGTATCAAAGGCTTTTTTAAAAAAAAGCCAACAACAACCACTATTATAAATGTGACATGTCCTAAAGAGTAATACATAAAGATAGGACTTATATTAAATGGAAATCACAGCAGGCTTGTACAAATTAAAGGTTGACAAACCTATTCGAAAAGAAGCACCAGAGCATTAAATTAATGAATTAAGTTTGGAAACCAGAAGCACTGTTAACATTTTCAGATCAATTTTGGATTGTGCCCTGGTGTCCAGGTCATTTTTATAGCCTAAAGTCCTGCATTTAGTAATTATTCCCAGTTATAAAATTATGAATATGGCTATCTTCCCACCAGCTCAACGTACAATTCCTAAGTTCTTCCACAAGTTGTATTGAATTCTGATCTTCAATCACAGAAAGTAAACATTATTAAATATACATAGGACAGTTATATTATGGTTTGTTTCTTGGTAAAAATAAGCACAGGAAAAGAAAAAAAAATACTTATATGGTATTATATGCTTGGTCCACATTCCATCTCTCCTAATTCTTCAAACTTTGGAATGATTATTTCTGAAGAGGGAAGTTTTCTTTGCTTTGATCTCTTTTTCAACCATAAAGAAGTATACTCACACAATCATTCCTGTTCCCTCAGCTATTTTACCAGTTGCTGGCTAATTTCAAACAAGATGAGCCTGGCTTGACCATTAGAAAATCCTAAAGCTACCCACTAGATTGGAAATCAAACACATTTTTGGAAGAAGGCAATGCAAACCTATTTCTATACTATCACCAAGAAAAAGATAAAAATGTGTTCAATAAGTTATCAGAAATTGAGATTGATATGAGAGCACTTTTACTTTTAATTAATGGTACTCCTGGTAGCAGTCCTTCCAGACAGGTGATACAGTCGCTGTAAGAGGACAAGGTGAAGTTTCATTTTGTGAGTATAATGTGAACAAGGAACTAACAGTTATTTCTGTCAGGGTGCTCTTCATCTAACTGATGCTACTGGCATATCCATAGACAAGTGTGTTAATTTGTTTTTCTGAAAAAAGAATGTTTGAGGGTCAAGAGAAATGAGTCTGAGATCTGTCTCAAACTCATCAAGGTTTGTAGATCCCAGCGTAGAAAGAAAAAGAGAATGGAAAGCCAGCTTCTCTTATTTGACCAAGTATGCCTACAAACACAGAGTGCAAATACACATGCACTCAATATATTACCTGTATAGATTTCCTGTTTCCAGCATATTTGTTCCTCTGTGTGAACCCAGGGAGGAATTGCCTGCTTCATTCCAAACATATGAGTTCCAGGTTTGAGTTTGACAGGAAGGGGCCTCCAGAGGAATATGCAGGGGATTTGCACGTGCTTTATAAGCAAAAACAGAAATGAAAAGAAACCATATGTGCAATTGAAGTGGTCTGTTCTTTTCTGTTTCTCCCCACAGTAATTCATTCCTCATTGCCTTATACCTCCCTTTTCACTCTGCTTCCAATTTCCCCATCTTTTCTGATCTCACTTATGAAAGCCAGTTCTCACAAGGTTAGAAACGGGACTAATCCTTTATCAAAACAAGAGGCAAGTGGAACTGTCCCTTCTGCTCAAAAGAAGTGCTTGAGGGGGAGAAAGGAGGGGAAATAATTTAAATTTTGATTTCATTATAATAAGGTTTGTATCTAATACATTGTGATTGTGAACATTCTACAACAACAGCTTCATTAACTCTTCCCCAATAAACCTATTATCAGAGCTCTTATGGTCCTGAATGGCTACTCACAGTGTAGTTTGTCACGAAAAGCACGAAGCCATTTCTTGCCTGTTTTGAGGGCTGCTCCCTTGTACTGACATTTTATTTCTAATTCTTCACTACAAAAGATGCTTCATGAATTGGTCTTAAATGAAGCAAATGTTTAAATATTGTACTTCTTTCACATAATTTGCAACTCTTATTTTATTAACTGCTTTCAATTAATCTCCTTCAGAGATTACAAAAGTTAGAATTTAATTCTAAATACAGCCATGTTGACTCCAATATTGCTATTGGTTTTATATCAAGTGGCACAACATCTCTGACATAACCTTTTCTGTAACTCTGCAAATAGTAACGAATATATTACGTACACAAATTACAGCCCAATCCTTGAATTGAGTTCAGTTGAATTTACTACTCAGCAAGTGAGTTGAAAATTGTGCCCAATGGCATTTTGCCACTGTATTACACATAACATTTCAGTGACAGGAACACTGTCAGCATTGTACTTCTATTAGACAAGTTATCAGTATATTCAATTTTGCTTCAGTGGATAATGTGGCCCCTGGCAGTACATAATGGGCACATTTTTGAGATGCAGTTTAGTAGAGAAGGGAGCATGGTGCCCTGCAGACATTTCTCCTTTGTGCCTTCAGGCTCCATTCAGCCAAATTTATTCAAATAAAAAAATAAACTAAATTGTATAGGTCAGTGCCCCAAAACCTTTGAACACCAGAGAGATGTTTTTCTGTCAATCAGAGGGGTTATGGTTTTGCTTGTTTGCGCAGCCCAGTTTTCTGGCATGCTATGGTCTGGTGCCAGACCACAGACTGGGGTTTGGGGGTTCCTGGTAACTGGTCATACCATTTAAAATGGACTGGTATGCTGTCAAACTATACCACCTTCATTTTATTTCCAAGAATTGTTTTGGACATTATAGGAATGGTTACAAGTCAAACATCTTGGATACCTACTTGAAGTCTACGATTCTGCATGTGGGGAAAACAGTATCTGTGAAATTAATCATAATGGCTAATAATTGTTCACTGCATAAACTTCTCTAAACACTTATTTTTCTTCAAAATATTCTTGTAGAGGTTGCTTAAAGCATGGAGATTGTCTATCACACGATGGTGCTCATGTCAAAGAACCTCTCAGATGGTAAAAAACATGAAGACCAGATTTTCAATTTTATATGGATAACTTTGATTTATGAGAGAATAAAAAAATATTTTAAGTAGGCTTGAATTTGTGTGTGCTCTCTTAGCCTGTACCAACGCCAATCAGAATATATAGTTTAGCTCATTGCAGGGCTACCGTTATTTAAATTGTCAATCTGAGACATTATTACATCATTTTCTATTTTTAATAGGTCATTTGAAACTGTAGAGGAGAAATATGCAGACAATGTTAAGATGCATCCTAGCTTTATATTAGACATGGATGTAATGCATTCCTCCTTAATATATATTTCAATAAAAATAATTTATTTCTGAATCTGATTTATCTGCTTCTTCATCAGAACAACATTTGAGGTCGCTTGGCATAAGTAATAACTCTGAAGCTAAGTGCACAAAGAACTACCAACTTTCATAACAATTTGGCTATGCAGCATTTTAAAATCTTCTGTAAATACACTTTTCCAAATGTCTTTTGCATGAATAGTAAACTTTGTGTTGACCTGAAAGGGAACTTTTATAAAAAAGTGGTGCTCCATCAATATGCCATCACCTGATACAGTTACATTTTATATTCCAGGCAAATCCTTTTTCACTCACCTCGCTATTTTGAAAATGTTTTTTCATTAAGTTTTTAATCAGTTTTCTTGTTGCTTTCTTTTACTGATTTGTCAATAACAACAGCATGAGAGATATAACATTTTCAATTTGCTCAGTTGGTTTTCTGTTGGAGGTAAGGTTTTCTTATATATAAAAAATATATCTCACAGTTCAAAGTTAAAACTGGGAATATAGAAAACAATTTTCAAACATTCCCTTTTGACAGTACACATCTTATATTCATATGAGCAGGTAGGATAGGACAATCTTAGTTATTAGTTAATTTAAAATACTTGGTTGTATTTTTGGCACAGTTATTCAGGAAGCACTTGGGATCTGCTCAAAGTATCTGAGTGTATAGTGCACAGCAGTATCTTATATATACTTATATATTACTAGCCTCTCTCTGAAAATATCAATCTTAGTATAGCCATAAAATACTGTATATCTTAGAGAAAATAACTATAACTCAAAATGAAATGAAAAAGCTAAGAATTTACCATAAAGAAAATAAATACACATCAAAAATACAAGTGCCTGCAATGGTTCAGCTACATAGGTTAAAATCTCAGAGAAGAATTCATTCCTCAAAGAGACAAATGCTCTTGCATGGAATTGAATGTTTGTTTTCATGATGGCCTTGATTTATTCCTGTGGGATTGAAACATAGAATACATTGAAAGAAATGAGAGCTCTGTGATAGAAATAATCCCTGAGTGGTTGAACTCTCTGCTGTAATTATCATCTGAACATCTTTGCTATATGATACCTTTTCTATATGACTAGTTCAGGATATAAGTTATTTTATTTATTTCAATCATGGAAAGTTCTACCGGAGTTGCCATGTAATCTTTGTATCAATACAAAATTCCATGGTTCCATCAATACAACAATTCCATGTCATAGTATGACAGTACAAGGTACAGGTGAAACTTGAACAATTAGAATATCGTGTAAAAGTTCATTTATTTCAGTAATGCAACTTAAAAGGTGAAACTAATATATGAAATAGACTCATTACATGCAAAGTAAGATAGTTCAAGCCATGATTTGCCATAATTGTGATGATTATGGCTTACAACTCATGAAAACCCCAAATCCACAATCTCAGAAAATCAGAATATTGTAAAAAGGTGCAATATTCTAGGCTCAAAGTGTCCCACTCTAATCAGGTAATTAAGCCATAACACCTGCAAAGGGCTCCTGAGCCTTTAAATGGTCTCTCAGTCTGGTTCAGTAGGAATCACAATCATGGGAAAGACTGCTGACCTGACAGTTGTGCAGAAAACCATCATTGACACCCTCCATAAGGAGGGAAAGCCTCAAAAGGTAATTGCAAAAGAAGTTGGATGTTCCCAAAGTGCTGTATCAAAGCACATGAATAGAAAATTATGTGTAAGGGGAAAAGTGTGGAAGAAAAAGGTGCACAAGCATCAGGGATGACACAGCCTGGAGAGGATTGTCAGGAAAAGCCCATTAAAAAGTGTTGGGGACTTTCACAAGGAGTGGACTGAGGCTGGAGTCAGTGCATCAAGAGCCACCACACATGGGCTTCAAATGTCGTATTCCTCTTGTCAAGCCGCTCCTGAACAACAAACAACATTAGAAGCGTCTTTCCTGGGCGAAAGAAAAACAGACCTGGTCTGTTGCTCAGTGGTCCAAAGTCCTCTTTTCTGATGAGAGCAACTTTTGCATCTCATTTGGAAACCAAGGATCCAGAATATGAAGGAAGAATGGAGAGGCACACACTGCAAGATGCTTGAAGTCCAGTGTGAAGTTTCCACAGTGTGTGTTGATTTGGGGAGCCATGTCATCTGCTGGTGTTGGTCCATTGTGTTTCATTAAGTCCAGGGCCAACACAGCCGTCTACCAGGAGATTTTGGAGCACTTCATGCTTCCTTCCGCAGATGAGCTTTATGGGGATGCTGACTTCATTTTCCAGCAGGACTAGGAACCTGTCTACACTGCCAAATGTACCAAAACCTGGTTCAATGACCATGAGGTTACTGTGCTTGATTGGCCAGCAAACTCACCTGACCCGAACCCCATAGAGAATCTATGGGGCATTGCCAAGATAAAGATGAGAGACATGAGACCAAACAATGCAGAAGAGCTGAAGGCCGCTATTGAAGCATCCTGGTCTTCCATAACACCTCGGTAGTGCCACAGGCTGATAGCTTCCATGCCATGCCGCATTGAGGCAGTAATTGCTGCAAAAGGGGCCCAAACCAGGTACTGAGTACATATGCATGCTTATACTTTTCAGAGGTCCGATATTGCTCTATGTACAATCCTTGTTTTATTGATTGCATGTAATATTCTAATTTTCTGAGATTGTGGATTTGGGGTTTTCATGAGATGTAAGCCATAATCATCACAATTATGACAAATCACGGCTTGAACTATCTTGCTTTGCATGTAATGAGTCTATCTCATATATTAGTTTCACCTTTTAAGTTGCATTACTGAAATAAATGAACTTTTGCACGATATTCTAATTTTTCGAGTTTCACCTCTACATGCCATCCAAATATTTAAAAGTAATACTTAAAGTAAAATGGAAATATGTTTAAATTTTATCTCCTTGTATGATTTATTTTTGTTGTATGCATCAATCAAAGGTCTGCATGTATGTTAATTCTGTTATGGCTAATAATATTAATGAATTTCTGGGGGAAAATGGTGAAAAGTTGATTGTGAAGAAATAGTGAGCCAGTGAGTAGACCAGCTCTTTCTAATTCCTTTCAGGACAAGAAGAAGACTTGAGATCTCCCTTAGGTCAGAGGTGGGTTTCTGCTGGTTTGCCCCAGATTGGATGAACCAGTAGTGGCGGTGGTTGGAGTCTCCACCCACCCGCCTGTTGCACAAGCATGTGAACACGCACAAGAGAACCGGTAGTAAATAAAATAAACCCACCACTGCCTTAGATGCTCCATACAGTTATTCCTCTTGAGCAAACCACTAGAGAGTAATCTATAAAATATTTAGAAGTCTGGAGTAGAAGATATAATAACCATGCTAACACCACAGTTGGTGCGTTGTAAGGAACAATGGGTTCATATATTTTCTTTTCTAATGACTTTTTGTTATTGTGTCTGACTATCAGCTGTTAGGAACATTTGGATCCACTAATTTTATAGTACTAGATGAGTTTCCTTCAATACTTAGTAAAAGAAGTTTAAAGACTTTAAAAATTGTTTTGTAATAAACAGCAAAAGGGTGATTAGAACTTTTATTCTGGAAAGTTGCAAGCAAATTAACAGTCCAGATGGATTGTAAATAAGATTGTAGAATTAATTGCAAGAGCAATTTCCTTGGGAAAATGCTTTTGTTTTGACTTCTTTTTTTAAAAAAGAATGATGATGAAACTTAGAAGGTTGGACACTAGAGGGAAACAGATGAACTATAGACTGCCTGTAGAGCCCAGCTAGTACTTAAATGATAAGCTATATAGACTGTTCTCAGATATAGTACATATCCATAATCCAAATCATGTTATGGCTTTTACACTGTGTCAAAGTTAGGTTAGGTTAGGTTAGGTTAGGTTAGGTTAGGTTAGGTTAGGTTTATTGGATTTATATGCCACCCTTCTCCCAAGGACTCAGGATGGCGTACAACATAAAAGAAAACATATATTACAAAAATTAAAAGGGACATTAAATAAAATATCCAGAAAAACCCCCAATTGATATTTACAATAAAAATTTAAAAATTAAATTAAAATTAACAACCAAATTAATCCCATATTTTATTCTATTCAGACCAGGCTGGCTTGCTGGAAAAGCCAACTTTTTAGGGCACGTCAGAAGGACCGGAGTTTGGGAATTATGCGAAGCTCCGGGGGCAGCTCATTCTAGAGGGAAGGCGCTCCCCAGAGAAGGCTCTCCCCCTGGGGGTCGCTAGCTGACACTGTCTGGCTGACGGCACCCTGAGGAGGCCAACTTTGTGGGATCGCACTGGACGGTGGGAGACTACTGGTGGCAGTAGGTGGTCTTTCAGGTACCCTGGGCCTAAGCCATGGAGCACTTTAAAGGTCATAATTAGTACCTTGAATCACACCCGGAAGACAACCAGCAACCAGTGCAGGCCACCTAAAAGGGATGTAACATGGGAGCACCTAGGTACCCCCATGATAACCGGCGCAGCTGCATTCTGGACCAGTTGAAGCCTCCGGGTGCTCTTCAAGGGCAGTCCCATGTAGAGAGTGTTACAGTAGTTGAGGTGAGAAAGGATGAGGGCATGAGTGACTGTGCACAGAGCATCCCAATCCAGAAAGGCGAACCTGGTAAAAGGCCCCCCTGGTCACGGCCATCAGATGTTCTTCTAAACTAAGCTGCGTATCCAGGAGGACTCCCAGATTGCAGGCCCTCTTTGAGGGGGCTAAAATTTCTCCCCCTGTCATCAAAGATGGAACAACATGCACAAATCGGGATGACGGAATCCACAGCCACTCAGTCTTGGAGGGATTGAGCTTGAGCCTGTTCCTTCCCATCCAGATACGCACAGCCTCCAGGCATCGGGACATCACATCGAGGGCATCATTTGGGTGGTTTGGGTAGAGATGAAAAGTTGGGTATCATCAGCATATTGATGATACCGTACCCCAAAACCACGGATGATCTCGCCCAGCAGTTTCATATATATGTTGAACAGGAAGGGTGAGAGAACCGACCCCTGGGCCACCCCACAAGTGACATGCCTCAGGGTCGATCCCTGTCCTCCCATCAACATGAACTGTGATCGATCCAACAGGTAGGAGGAGAACCACCGCAAAACAGTGCCTCCCACTCTCAACCCCCCGAGTCATCGCAGTAGGATACCATGGTCGATGGTATCGAAAGCCACTGAGAGATCTAATAGGACCAGGACAGAGGAGCAGCCTCTGTCCCGGTACCGCCAGAGATCATCAACCAACATGACCAATGCCGTCTCCATGCTGTACCCAGGCCTGAAACCCAACTGAAACAGATCCAGGTAGGCAGTTTCATCCAGGTACTGGGGAAGCTGACGTGCTACCACACTCTCGACAACCTTTCTACAAAGAGAAAGTTGGAGACCGGACGATAGTTGGCTAAAGAGGCTGGGTTCAGGGAAGGTTTCTTAAGGAGGGGCCTTACCACTGCCTCCTTCAAGGTGGTGGGAAAGAACCCCTCTCACTCAATGAAGCGTTGTAATTGCTTGAAGCCAGCCTCGTGGTACCTCCCGGGAAGCTGAAACTAACCAAAAGGGACATGGGTCCAGCACACAAGTGGCAGCACTGAGTCTTCCCATAATCCTGTCCATGCCCTCGGAGGTCACAGGGTCAAACTCATCCCAGATAGTCTCCACAAGATTCATTCCCATCGACTCGCCCAAATCTACCCAGTCAGAGGCCAAGCCTGTCCGAATCTGGGCGATTTTATCCTGCAGATACTGAACAAATTCTTCAGCCCTACCTGCATGGGGTCTTCCTCAGTTCCTTGGTTAAGTAAGGAGCAGGTCACCCTAAACAGGGTGACTGGGCAGTTACCTGTGGACACAATAAGAGCAGAAAAATGTTGTCGGTTTGCCACTTTTATCGCCACTAAGTAGGATTTCATATGAATTCTTACTAGTGTTTGATCAGATTCGGACTGCCTGGCCGTCCAAACACTCTCTAGGCATCTTTTCCAGTGTTTCATCTCCCAGAGCTCCTCGATAAACCAGGGAGCTACCCGGGATTGACACCGGGTCAGAGGCCACAAAGGCACAACACAGTCCAAGGCCCCAGTGGCCACCCTATCCCAGGCTTTCACTAGGGCTTCCCTCAAGCTGTGAGCAAGGGATTCAGGAAAAGTCCCAAGCTCCATCAGGAACCTTTCAGGGTCCATCAGGCACCTGGGGGGAACCATCTAGTCGGTTCCGCCTCCCTGTGGTGAAGGGTAGCAGTATGGGAGTCAAGCCTGATGAGGAAATGATCAGACCATGACAAGGGTTGGATAGAAATATCCCCTAAATCTAGATCATTCATCTACTGCCCAGAGATGAAAATCAGGTCGAGCATATGTCCCCTGTTATGGGTGGGGTCTTGAATTAACTGAGTTAGGTCGATAGCCATCATGGAAGCCATGAACTCCCAAGCTGACTCGGATGTCTCGCCAATGGAAGGCAGATTGAAATCCCCCAGGATCATAAGCCTGGGGAAATCAACCACCAATCTGGCTAACACATCCAGCAGCTCTGGCAGGGCCGATGAAATGTAGCAGGGAGACAGGTATGTAACAAAAAGGCCCCACCTGAACACTAAGACCCCATTTCACAAAAAGGGACTCACACCTGCCTATCTGAGGCACAGTGACCTCCAGAGGTCCGAGATTTTCCCCTATGACCACTGCCACCCCTCCTGCCCCTGCCCTGGGCTCTTGGCTGGTAAAACACCCAGAAGCCTGGTGGGTCACTAAGGGGAACACCCCCCTCATGGTCCAACCAGGTGTCCGTAATGCACACCAGGTCTGCTCTACCCTCTTGTATGAAGTCTTAAATGAGGGGAGTCTTATGTACCATGGACCTGGCGTTAAGCAACACCAGCCAGAGACCAGAGTCCTGTAATCCTGAGCACCAGGGGTGCGAGAAGGGTGATGAGGTTTGGAACGCATGGTCACTCTTAAACAGCGAACCCACTTCCCCCGAACATAATTTGTCTCTTGACCCCCACCAATCTGCCTCTCCCACAAACATTAGAGAAGGTAAATGCCCCAATGGAATGGTTTAATGTCTCCCCCGGAGAAAGTTCCTGTCAGGGTTCCAAATAGCATCCAAAATTAAATCAGAGTCCAAAGCAATGTATTGCTCAAAGTTCCAATTTATTGAGATACATGTTGGCACATCTGGGAAAACCTAAATCTTTTTTTGGGCGGGGAACCAAATCTGAATGCTTCCCAGTTTTCACATCCAGTTGAAAGTTTCAGATCTTGCTCCCACACCCACAAGCCCATCACATGGTCAAATCACCCACTGCCATGTTGGCAGCTTCCACCCATCCAGTTCCTGTCAGGTGCAGAGGTGCAAAGACAAAGGATGACCTTGGCTTTCTAAAAAGAATTTTGTTATGGCTACATATAATCTAACTCCATACAATCCCCGCTCTCATTTTCCCACAGTAGAAAATGCATAGTAGAATAATAGAAAGTGTGGCAGGCCAAAGATTAAAAAAAAAAGATGGCTGTAGGCCTGAATGTTTATAGAAGTACACTGTATCTATAGTTGTTGTCACATCCTATCTTTAGGTACACCAAGCAAGAGAAACTTTGGAGAGCCATTCCCTATCTCTTTAGAGCAGGGGTGACAAACTCGATTTCATTGAGGGCCGCATCAGGTTGTGTTTGACCTTTGGGGGCCGGAGTGGGCATGGCCAGATGGGTGTTGCCAGCTTGGCATCACTCATGTCAGGGTTGCCTGTGGTGGCCTAAGCACTCTGCCAGAGAAAACAGGCTCCCAAGCTCTGTTTTTGGCTACAACAGCCTCCTGCAACCCTCTGCCAGCAAAAATAAAGCTTGGGAGGGCTGCATGTAGTCCTCCTGAGTTCTGTTTTTGCTGGCAGAGGCATCATGGGCCACTGTTTTGTTGTTTCCAGGGTGGCCCTGTAGCCCAGATCTAAACACCCCATGGCCCATATCCAGTCCCTGAGCCCTGAGTTTGACACCCCTGCTCTAGAGTATTGTGAGAAAGATTCAAGAACTGGTTTGAATGAGACCACATATCAAATGACTCTTCCTACAATCCAGACAAGTACAAGCTTCAACAAAGCTAAAACCTTGCTTGTGAAAGAAAGGAATAAGAAATGGACCATGACAACAGATCAATGACAACTTCATCTTCACTGTTCACTGAATGTTATGAACCAAATAATAACCGAGAAAAATGGAATATGGAATGCAATAAGCTGGAAATGTACATGGCTTCCTTCTTCCTGGAAGTCTCAACGAAAGGATTTAGAGTGTAACACTTTTTTACAGTTATACTTGTGGGTGTATCTTTCCTAATACTGACAATCTAGGAATGGTAAAGGAGAGAGCTGTATTATATTATTTAATATTATTTGCACTGTGTTTCCCACTGATTTATAGATTGTAACCTGTAGACTGGCCCAATATATTTAAAGTTAAAATATGTTAAAAGTGCTATAAATCCATATGAATGACTAGTTTAAAACAATAGGATAGAACAGTAGTTGAAAGGAACCAAGAGAATCATTAAACAGCAGGAATTATCTTAAAGTTTGGAACTACGGTTTTAAATTCATAACAAGTATTCCACAATGTTTTCAACATGTCTTAAAAATCCAGGCAAACTGGTTCAATGCTTTTTTTAAAAAAAAAAATTCATCTTTATATAACAATAATGTATTTTAGAGAGTAGAAGAAGGGAGAAACATTACTTTTTATTCTTTTGATTCATTCAGATGCATTCAGCATGCACTGCACTATTCTTGAACAACAATTAGACATTTCCCCCCACTTAAACTACAATTTGTATCAGATGTGAGACCTGATGTGAGAATCATCTGTCAGGGACTGGTTTGGATAGCCAAAGTTATTTTGAATGAAGAGAAGACAAAGATGGCAGAGACTATTAGCTAAACCATATGCTATAATGGCTACAATCCAGATATTTAGGGAAACAAGGTATTTTTGCAATAAGACTTTGTACAGTTACTTCCAATTTGCATATAGGTACAGTTTCAGATTTCAGTCAGTCCATATCTAACATTTACCAAATGTTTCTTTTCCATTAGAATATGGGAGTGAGAATTCAAACTTTAAAAGTATATTTGTAAATCATTACTTAGTTATCTAATTTCACCTTGAAATCAGATTTTATTTTAGCCAATCCCAAAATGTTGCTTTGGGTAATGTAAGAATATCCTTGAGACAAGCTCAACTCTTTAAGACTTTATGGACATATTTATTAATTTTCTTGGCAATCATATGAAAATAATTTTTCAACTGCCTTTTGTTTTTTCTTGTATGTTCAGTGTTGACTTGTCTGATGTTTTAACCACCTGATAACTGCTTGGTCGAGTCAGTCTGGATTCTCATTATCATGACAAGAAGCTTGGAAGAGGTTTGCCACTGCCACCTTCTTAGGGTTGAGAAAGAATGACTGCAAAACTACACGGTGTTGTGCCTAAAGCAGGACTATTAGTCATGATACTTTAGTTTCTAGCCTCGTGCCTTAACTACAAGACCAGGTTGGCTCTTACTGTCTTGATTGCATTTTTATTTTCCTTTTAATATTATGATATTGTTTTAAAAGAATTAAAATGTTAAGTACAGACTTTTCCATAGGGAGTTTGGACTAATTTGTTATTCCAAAGGACTACAGTTAATATTTCACAATAGAAAGTATTATTTATTTAAGTAATAGGCTTTCATGCTGTATATTAAATAAAGTTTAGCTCAGAGGTTTTTGTTTTGGTATATCCTGTTCTATCTTCTCTTCTGTCAAATCTTGAGTATGGCTTTCATTTCCAAGAAATTTATTTTTGGTAAAATATTAAACTTAGGGGATCTTACTCATGTTCAACTTCATCCATATATTTATATGTCTTTTTTTCCCCATAGCATTTCATTTCTATGCTCCAGAGAGTTAATTCTGCTTTTAAATACAATAGTCCAATGCTACATTGATCTCATTTCTATTCCTACACCCATAAAGAAATCTTTAAAAAAGGTGTGGGGTGCCAAAGACAAGATTAATTTTCTTTCTTTCTTTTTGTTTGGAATGTGGTTGGCTATAGAGACACACAGCTTGTCTTCTCTAGATTTCTAAGCTTTTTCTGAAAGTACTTATTTTCATTATGCTCTGAGACAAGGGAAATATGTCCGTAAATACATTCCGTGGGTCATTGTAAATCAGATCTGGACAGACTTGTCTTAAACATTTATTTCTTAACCTACTTCAGAGTGTTTAAAATATATGGTAGCTGTTGCCATTGATTTGTGCATCAACACTTATGGTAATTTAGAATTTACAGGATGGATTCCAAAGAATAAGGGAGATGCTGGGATGGTAATAAATATTGAAAAAGGTGTATCAAAAACTCACCCCTGAAAATACTTATAGCATCAGAAAGATACAACTCCAAACAGTCAGATGAACCCAAATGGTAATGAAGTGTTTGGCACACAATTTAAAAAATGATTGCTTTCATTGGGTAAGTTTTATAAACCAGCAACCTCTCCTTATCCCTTCATCCCTAGATTGCTCAGTTTAGGCATCCACAAAGAAAGGCTAGCTATTAATGAGGATTAAGTGTCTAGCAGGCATCTGGTGCCTGCTATGACAAAAGAGGCAAATAATTATCTGATTGGGTTAGAGCTGAAAGTCTGTTATCTCACAGCTTGCAAAAGTAAATAGGAAGAGCTAGCTTCTCTATGCCATCTCTCTTTTCAAGTGTTAATTGAAGATGCAGGTCACTCATAGAGGAGCACTTGAAAACATTAATGTTGAAAGGATTGATCTTTTAACAGATACTATTCTTCACAGGCTAGTTCTCACGAAGTAATGCAGAACCTAGTTATGCAATCAAATTGTTTGTCTTTTAGCTTTTCTTTTTCTTCCTTTCTTTATATCTGTACTCTCAACACTCCAGAATTTTTTACAGGATCCCTAATTAGACATCTTCACACAATTTATTGCCATTTTAAAGGGTAAGCGGTTAATGGCTTGCAATTTAAAATGTATGGTAATTAATTATTAACTCAAATGGCTTGATTGCTTCTCTAACCTACCAGCAGCATCATACTCTATGTGTAGGTTAATATTGGTCATTAGAGGATAGGAAAAAAGGCCAGCAACTTGGAGATTGTTCCCCTAGATACAGCTTGATATATATCCTTTGGGTGTGTTTTAGTAATTATTGCAAGCTTCTGATGTTCCATCAGACAATTTAAAAAAAAAAAGTTTGGCATCCCAACTGACAGCACCCTAAACCCAGTTTATTTGATACATTGCACATAAAAAACAATATAACTCTGAAACTACAGGATTCCAGGTCATCTGACTATCCATTATGCCAGCAGCCAGTCATCCTTTTATGCTTACCTTGAAAGTAGCAACCTGAGGGAGAGATGAGGATGAAGATGATCTGCCCGAATCAATTTACTGCAGGATGAAGGCCACTTGAGTAAAGTTTATGGACTGTAATATGCCATGCTGATCTAATGTGAGTGAGTAGATAGCTGTGTTTTGAGCTTCCAATCTAGGAATGAAAGGAAGTGACTGGCTGAAAGTCATTCAGTTGCTTTTCATTTCTACAGGAGAACTAGAACTCGCTTGCTACTGGTCCTTAATTAGATGTGATTAAAGCTTCAGTTTTCTTACTGGTTGATTTACTTCTTAGCCTTACAGAAGCATGAAGGGAGGTTTTAATTTAAGGATTTAAGGGAGAGATGTTTTAATTGCAAAATTATTATTATGAAAATTAATTTACACAAATTGTCCAAATGAGAAGCAATGTAATATTTGAAACATATATCATTTTCTATACCCAGACTGCACCGAGCTAGTTGGGTGCTAAATATTTGGAGATAACCAGACTGAAATGTCTTGCCAAATTGTGTCAACTATATTCCAGTAATTTCTGACATTTCTGATTGCTTTTATTAATAATTTATTGCAGGACTTCAATCTTAATTCATAAAAGCATAGTACACCTAAACTTCCCACTAACTCATCACTTCAATAATATTAAGAAGAGGAAAAATACACAGCTGTACTTCTAATGATTATAATTAATATGTAGGAGATTGCTTTAGTGTAGACTTTTGTCTTCCAAAGTAGGTTAAGCCTCAACATGAATCCCTTTAATTACAATTCAGGTTTAACAAATGACTTTGGATTGCACAATTGTGAGGTTCTTTCTCAAATATTAGTAGTCAGCCATTTTACAGGTATTTTTGTTCTTTTTTTGTTTGTTGAAGTCACTTGCATAACATTTCACAGGGCTATTTTAAGTGTTTTCTTTTATATGTGGTTTTGGATCAGAAAGGTTCTGTAAGTATACTCTGATAAAAGATAAACTAATTAGACAATTCTGATTATTTTTACTATTAGGTTTTAATGAAATAAAAATTATTTTAGAATCTCTATATACTCTGGGGAATGAAGGCAAATATACATATCTCAGGATAATTTTGCAGGATCCAATCTGAGTCAGTCACAGAGACTGGAGTTTGTTTGTTTTCATGAGCTTTAGGACTCGTACTTGGAAGAAAAAAACCTCTGCCTTATTGACTGACTCAGTGGGAAGTCTCGCTACCTCACATACACACTAATCTGTGGTTTCGTGAGTTTATAAATATTCCCCAGTAATTTCCTTCACCAAAAACTCAGCACTATCCCAATTAAATCCAGTCAATAGCAGACCAATGCTAGTCCACAGAGCATTGGCCAAATCAATCCACCAGGCAAACTTAAATCCACAATACAAGAGAGTTCGCAAGGCAAGAAAAGTTCACTTTCCAAGGCACAATCCAAGTCAAGGCATGATGTCAATCCAAAGCTAGACAGGAATCACAATGAACAGAAAACACACAGCTAAGAAACAAACATGTTGTTCCCAGCATCACCTCCATATGTCTGCTGTGGTAAATAGCCAGTTAATGACATACCCCTTCAAGAAGGATGAGGCTTTCTCCTCATGAGTAATCGGGCTAATCTTCTCTGCTCCTGCCTTTTCTCTGCCCTATGTGTTCTTGGATCAAGAATAGAAGGCAGTTCCTCTTCCTTATCACTGATCAGCTGCAGATTCATGCTTTGCCCACATGGAACTTCAGGACTGTTCTTCAGCTGGTTTCAACCAACTCTGTCACAGACGGCTGCTCGGAGCTATCAATCAACTCATCTCTTGACATGCCAGGAACTGGTTCATCGTCCCCCAAGAATCTAGAGAGGTATCTGGGGAAGCATTCTGGGGAGTCATCACATTTAAATTGGATCCAGTATACTCTGGGTTAGCTGTAAACATTTATGTCATTGCATAAAGGAATTCTTGTAGTTTAAATTAATTTTGTCTTAAATTTAAAGAGCAAAGCCTAGAAGAAATAATTTAATAGCTCAATCAACTTTTATTTAAATATAAAAGTTATTTCTTTTTTTAAAAAAACACACCCCATCCCTTTATAAATGTATTTTGTGGCATGAAGACAGGAAACATTTGCTGAAGCTGTTTTCTCCTTTAATCACCTTGCTTCCTATTAATAAGAGTTGACCTTCTAATTTAGAAACTGGCTACAGAAGTCAATCCCTTCCAATGCACTGGTTTTATTAGAGAGATATAACATCAATATTTGATTCAAGTAGCTTTTAATAACTGAAGAATTAGATTACAAATCACTGGATTGTAGTCATGTAAGATGGCAGTCATAGAAAACTTGTCTCTTCTCAAAATGGTGTTGTTGTGGATATGGTTAGTCACAAAGCATTCATTCATCAAAAGATAATGAAGTAAAGGAGATTGTTGATGATAAGGCAGCTGATGCCTTGATTTGCTCTTTATATAAGCAAGACAAATCACTTTACAACAGAGGTGGTATTCAGCAGGTTCTGATCAGTTCTGGAGAACCGGCAGTGGAAATTTTGAGTAGTTCAGAGAAGCAGTAAATCCACCTCTGACTGGCCCCACTCCATCTATTCACTGCCTCCTGAGTCCCAGCTGATTGGGAGGAAATTGGGATTTTGCAGTAACCTTCCCCTGCCACACCGACCAAGCCACACCTGCCAAGCCAAGCCCACAGAACCGGTAGTAAAAAAAAATTGAATCCCACCACTGCTTTACAATAAAATATAAAATAACAATAAAATCAATACCGATGAAAACAAATTAAAATCAGAAGAAGCCTGCCACAGAGATACATAAACTCCTAGCCTTCATCTGCCTGATTTATTAACTGCAAGCCAATAAAAATAGAAATGACAGGGCTGCTAACCTGGTGAGAACTGTGAAAACTTCATGTTGGGTATGTGTGTTAGATTCACCAATCTGTATTCAAAACAGATTAAAACTTACTACCACCACTACCCAACAGACAGATAAATCTGACTAAGAAAACTCACATTCAAGAATATCTCCACATAGCCACACACAAGAAATCTGCCCTTTAAAATATGCCAGATCCAGTGCCAAAGTTTGAATCTTGGAATAGTTTTTTTCCTGCATTTTTGAATCAACAGACACAAGACAAAGCATTTCTCAGCCTTGAAAGTGTTTGCCATCTGCCTCTTGCTGGTCAGATATCTTTCTCTTAGTGTGAAAGAAATTTTACTTCACCAGTATCCACTGTTACTGGATTTCCTGTGGAACTCAAACATGGTTAGTAGTTTCCGATTCTGCATGGATTTTGGAGGGAGGTGATTCAGAGGTAGGGTAGGACACTTTGGAGGAGAAAAAGGCAGGCTTTGGGACAAGGATTTTTAGAGATTATTCAAGGTTAAAGTTATTAAGCAGGAATTTAAATATGTCAGAATAACAAGAGGAGTGTCGAGCACCTCTTGTAAAGAACTTGGTAGGAAACAGTCTAGCCAAAGAATAATTCTGTTGGAGATAAGATTTGTAATATTTATTAGAAAGAGGTTAAGGTTAAAATATTGAAATTAACTGTATCAAATTGTAATTAAAATACATTTCAAACTATCAACAATAGTTAACGCATAAAGAATTAAAACCAGCTCTCAAGTACAAAATATCACACAATCATTTCTTGAACTATAGAATCTCATGTCTAAATATTCCACGTGGGAGCCAGATCTTTATAGACCTCAAATCTATCAATAGTTTGGAAGTGGCCAGGATTTTGTGATGTAATATGGCAAAAACTTGCCATTGAAAAATTAAAAAGAAAAGGAAACTAGATGGACAGTTACCATTCATAGGAGAAGTTTGCCCAGGTAACTTAGAGTCAAGACACGTTTATAAGGTGTATAGTCTAAAACTAGCACCTAGTGGTGATATTGATAATTTGTGTAGGGTCCACACAATTATGTGATACTGCTAAAGCAGCTGTCATTCATAAGCATTCCTTTTTCTTTAACTATTTTACAATTTCAGGGTTATCTATATATAAAGATGTTCCAGTAATCCTATTCAAAATAACGATAAGAATAGCAACAATCCATTATCTAAGTAGGTGGTTCCAGTCAGTGTTGTGGGGGAGTGTCACACCTTTGGTTGGTGCTGCAGTGAACCTCTCCTTTCTGTTAACATCTACCTGGGACTACTGGATGAGGTCAGCTAGCAAGTCAGATATCAGCATGCTACTTGATTATACCTTTGATCTCAGGCAGGCTAAGTGAGACTGTCAAAGTTTTGTCCTTAGTACCTTGAAGGCTTAGGTGGGAAAAAATAATTCAGGCTGAGTCCTACCAAGTGAGTGGCTGTAATTTTGATGACTATCTGAATTATGCTGAGTTCCCATTTTTATTTCTAGATGATATTACACTCCTTCAGTCAGGAGTGATGCGTAACTGGGAAGCTTTCCTGGACTCTTAGCATTTGCTCAACGAGCAGGGGCATCTGTGGCTAAGAGGGTTTTTGCACAGCTTCACTAGTCATAGTACTACCACCTTTTCCTAGATCAACCAGCTTCCAGACAGTCCTTTATCCCATGGTTTGATTATTGCAATACATTTTATGAAGAACTGTCCTGGAAGACCACTTGGAAGCTTCAAATGGTCTAGATTGCAAAGGGACAAGCAGTAATTGGCTTGCCAGGGTTAGGTGATACCTGTTTTGTGAACTGCATTGGTTGCCACTGTGTTTCTAATGTGATGTAAGGTGCTGGTTATTACCTGTAGTTCCATATGGCAGAAGACCTCAAATACTTATTTGACTGACTATGTGTCCCAGTTTCTTTTGTCAGGTATTACCCATCTGAGTGACCACCCTTTGGGTCCTCTTGAACATCATTATCTTTTGGAACCCAGCATCTATGCCCTTCTCTGTAGCAATGCTTGCCTTCTGGAATGAGGTTTCCTATAAAATCTTTATGGTTGTCACCCTGAAGAGCCTAGAAGGCTTTAAAAACCTGTGTCAAGCCTGCAGCCATCTTTTCTTTTGGATATTTGGCCTGCCACTCTTTCTATTATTCTACTATGCTTTTTCTATTGTAGGAAAATGGCAGAGGGGATTGTAAGGAGTCACATACTATGTAGCCACAACAAAATTATTTCTAGAAAGCCAAGGTCATTCGTTGTCTCTGCACCTCCACACCTGACCAGAATTGGATGGGTGGAACTGCCAGTATGGCAGTGGAAGATTGGACAATGTGATAGACTTGTGGATGTGGGGGCAAGATCTTGAACTTTCAACTAGGTGGGGAAAACCTGGATGCTTTCAGATTCGGGTTTTCCCAGATGTGGCAACATGACTCTCTTAATAAATTGGAACTTTGCCTTGGACTTTGATTTACTTTTGGATGCTATTTGCAATGCTGACAACCTGGCTATTCTCTGAAGCCTTTGGGTAGGATGGATGGCTCTCTCCTGCTTGTGATATTCTGTTCTGATTTTGTCTGAATTTCATTTTGCAATTGCTTTGTAGTTATTTCTGTGTAATTTAATATATTTTGTTTTTAATATCCATTATTATTTTTATGAGCCTCCCAAATGGAGATGGAATTGAGAGATATTAAAATAAGTGGATGGGTGGATAGATGGATGGAATGAAAGGAAATGAAAGAAGCAAGAGGGAAGAGGAAGTCACTTTGTTCCCCCATTATTTTAGAGATTTATTTTTAATTTTACTTGCCTTTAACTACAGGAACTGATAATCTGACACAATCTTCCTTTCTGCCCAGGGATGCCATAGGCTCAAAAAGTCCAGATGGAGGCCACACATAAAACAAACAAACCCATAACTGTTATTGCACTTTTGCAGCCAACATCTTCACTTTTTAACCACTTTTGCTGACATCCCTGTTTCTGCCTCTTTTTTTTTTGGCAACGATCAATACTTCTGTTTTGTCAGTAGCATTTTGCTGCTCGTCTTTTTGCTATTCACTTGAGATCTCTTGGCTTCCCTCCTGCATGCAGGCAATCATTTATTGTTCTTTGTTTGCAATTTCGTTTTCCTTCCTGCAAATGGTAATCATGAATTAATGCTGCCCGCCCCATTCCAATGTGATAGATGCATAGGCACCTGGGAGAAGACCTGGGACAGCCACCAAGTGATTCTCCCTTTGTGTGCACCTGTAGTTGTATACAAATCATTTCAGCCTTCAGTTGTTTGGCTCCATTATGTGAAAGCAAAAACAACATTGTAAAGCCTTTGGGCTGCTAGAACTATTTTTTTTTTCAAAATATTTTCTTCTGTTACTTTTTAATCACACTGTACAACCTCCTTTCAATCCCACCCGAGTTGAGGATTAGAAGGCTTTGTTGTTTTTGAGAGAAGAGCATAGTGAAGTTTTTCCCCCTTTTTTCTCTTTTTAATCCAAAGAGGAGCTTGAAGAAAGGAGTGGTTGGGGTTCTGGCTGACTGTAATCTTTATGAAAATAATTTGGGTGACTATTTTTTTCTCCCTATTTCTTTTGCATCAGACATTGTGGCATAAGAAAAAACTCATGTGGCCTCATTATGGTTGGAATAGGGATGGGGGGGGATAACAGAGAGGATTAGAAGGTTAAATAGGAAAGGGGTGGGGGAGACTCATGTTAAAAAGAAATCTAAATGAACGAAGAGAGGAAAAAGAAAGTGAGAAAATGAAGTGTGAAGTTCATGTAACTAAATTGGAAATGTCTGCACAAGGTGCTGAAATGCAATAGAAAAGAACCACTTTTATTTTGCTGAGATAAACTGGTGGCTTTTTAAAGGATAACCTATAAACTAACTCACAAATATTCTTGATATATTAACTTTTTTTTTTCATTTGCCCATTGAATGGTATCTTCTCTTCCTTAAATTCATTGGGGCACCTATTAAACTATTTATATAAGGCCCTATGCATTTGAATGTGCTAATCAGTATGGATGGCACAGTAAATCGGCAATAAAATATAGAAGATACACTATCAAATAAATCACTGTAATGAGAGTCTCATAATGAACATGGAGAAGGGTGGCAAAAGTTGTTACTAAGTAGATGTCAGGGAAAGGAGCCAAAATCAGAAGGGGCTGTTTATGTGAACAGCAAGTACAAAATTGTTCAAAACTTAAATTTACTGATAAAAGTCATAGCTTACCCTGACATCTTTATTGTCTTTCCAAATATTTGACAGCATAGACTGAACTGTTTATTTTTACAAAATGTCATATTGCTTTATCCACATCTCAGGAAATATGTATAGTTGGTATGTTGTTAAGGTTAGCATGTGTGTGTGTGTATGTATATTTGTATGCATGTGTGTGTGTGTGTGTGTGTGTATACCATGTTTTCCCGAAAATATGATCTGTTCTGAAACTAAAGCCTTGCCACATTTTTCGTGTGGGCAAAAATATACGCCCACCCCAAAAATAAACCCCCTGGATAACCCCCACCCCTCCGGCAAGGCAGAGCACCGCTCACCAACATAGCAGTATCCTGAAGGCACCAAGCAGCAGGAACCGGGGAGGGGGAGAGAAAGGTGCTCACATCGCTTGGCACCTTCGGGATACCGCTAGATTGGGGAGTGGCGTTCTGTCTGGCCAGAGGGGGGAGTTGCCGGGAATCTGCTTCCTTGCAAACTGGCTCCCAAAGAGCCAGGCATAGCCTCAGAGGAGAAGCAGCCATGAGGTGACCACACTCATGAGCAACTGCCCGGCAAACCCCCTCTCCAGCCAGGCAGAGCACCATTCACTGACCTATGGGGGAATCCCTAAGGCGCCAAGTACATGGCACTCTGCCCGCTCCCCATCTCCTGCGGCTTGACACATTAGGGATACTCTCTAGGTCTGTGCATGGAGCTCTGCCCGGCTGGAGAAGGGGGTTACACGAGCGCCTGTTCCGCCCCCAGCAGGCATGCCTGCTAGCCTCAACATGTCCAGGCCCAGCTCTCCCTGCTGCAGCGCTCCGAGCACAACATCTTCTCCGGTTCCAAACTCCAAAACTCTGCTGCCGAGTCTTCCAGCAGCGGCCACTCTAGGAGTACACTCTATGGTTGTGGGCTGGCTGCTGGAAATCTATGTAAGAGAGTCTTCCAGACAGAGAACCTGGACATGTTGAGGCTAGGAGGCATGCCTGCTGGGGGCGGAACAGGTGCTCCATATATATATATTCTCCCTTTATTTATTTATCAGCACAAATAAAAACACACACACACACACACACACACACACACACACACACACACATATATATATATATATATATATATATATATATATATATATATATTCAACTTTTTAGAAACAAACAACAGGGTATTATACCATGTGGCACCATTGTAGCACACAAACCAACTACAGTTCTTTAAAACATCTTAAATAAACCCATTAGCCCAAGGTGAAGAAAGTACAGGAATCATCTATGACATGTAATGTAAGGACTGTTAACAGCCACTATGTAGGACAGACAGAGAGAAGAGTTAGCGGAGTGTGAACCCTATCTAGCAGTCAAAAACACAATTAAAAACTCCTTACTTTCATGATACAGGGACAAACTCAACCAGAATTTCAAACGGGAAAGTTTGAGTATTGTAGACAAAGCTAAATACAAAAATTATAGGGCTAGAATTAGGCTTTGCATTCAGACAAATCAGAATGTATATATAAATAAATCACATTTACACACCATCTAAGTGACAATGAAAAGCTATGAAAGAAACAAAAAATGAACACATTCTCTCCAGCAACCAACACCCAGAAAACCGTGGTTTAACACTTGACAAATAATCAAGCAGAAAACGATGCTCTAATCCAACAACTACCATGGAGAAAACCACACCCCCACTAACACTGATAGATTTTCCTAGTGCAATAATGGGACATCTGCAAATAAACAATCAAGTTCAAAGAGCACCAAGGACTCCATAGATATTTTTAAATTCCTTAAGAGTAAGTTCATTCACTTCACATTTAGCTTTGACAGAATTTTCCTTTTCTCCCTATGCACACACAAAGATTAGGCATGTTTAAAACCCCAACAACAACAACAACAACAACAACATATGTGCTATCCTAACTTTAATTAAATTTGGGGTTCCATTAAATGTGACCTGGTATCAATTTACAACATCCATTAAATTGAAAATTGCATTATTCAAATTTGTACTAATTGTGATACAGCTGTACGTGGTTTTCATATCTGATTTCTATTGAGGTAAAGGCCAGATTTTTTTTTTAAAAGAACGAATGCTGCATTTTAAAAAGTGGCATTATTACTTAAAAATAGTTTTGAAGCTTATATTAGTAAAAATATTATTTTATATAATTAGCAAAAATTAGGACAATAATTACCATATCATATTGTAAGGACGCAGTGGCTCAGTGGCTAAGACACTGAGGTTGCCAATCAGAAAGGTCAGGAGTTCGGCGGTTCGAATCCCTAGTGCCGCATAATGGAGTGAGCTCCCATTACTTGTTCCAGCTTCTGCCAATCTAGCAGTTCGAAGGCATGTAAAAATACAAGTAGAAAAATAGGGACCACCTTTGGTGGGAAGGTAACAGTGTTCCATGTGCCTTCACCATTTAGTCATACCAGCCACATAACCATGGAGACGTCTTTGGACAATGCTGGCTCTTTGGCTTTGAAACAGAGATGAGCACCGCCAACGAGGCTAGCACATATGCTATTGTGCTTTACCTGTTGTGTTTCTAGTTATCATTTTAGTATATTTTAGTCTGTAAGAGACTTGTTTTTGATTTTGGGCACCAATGAACATATTCTTATGTCCTTGATATGTCTGATTTCACTGCATCTGTGTGATTATCATTATCAAAATACAAGTAAAACTTTCCACACAATCACATAGAAAAGCTAAGTGGAATTATCTAGAGTTTTCTTTTTTTTCTTTTGTTTTTAGAAATCAAAAAGTATTTTTATGTCTTCATATCTTTAACAATGTTTTTTATTAGTAATATATATTTGCTTTCAGGATTGTGAATCTGGTGTCTAAAGTCCTTGATTGATAGTCATGCCATTTCAGGTTCAAGTTAACCTTTTCCCAACCATTCTTATGAAAAACTTAGTGAGTTGTTCAACCCTGAACCTATTCCCCGCCTTGTTCATATTACTTTGTTGGCATCTCTCCTTTTGGGGAAATACAAGGGATTTAACTTGGAACATTTTCTGTACTTACAAACACTTAATCTCAGATAGATGATTTTTTCTTAGATCATATTTTTAAGAAATCTTTGTAAGAAATATAAACGTGCCCAAAGCACTTACATAAAAAGTGAAACTAGTTGGGTAAGAGTTTACACTCATACCTCGTTAGAAAGACCGGAGTGACAGTTTCTTGTGCAAAAATTAGACCAAATGGATTTTGTTACCAGATCACAAAGCGTTAAAGATAGATTTTTCTGCTAAGAAGAGAAAACTTAGATTATTGTATAAAAGAGAAAAAAAATCATAACCATTACTGCTGTAGTGGAAGAGACATTGATATGAGAAACATGATTTTAAAAATGAGATTAAAAATAACAAAATAGCCACTCAAAAGAATTGATAGCCAATATTCTTATATACCAGTGTTTCCCAACCTTGGTAACTTGAAGATGTCTGGACTTCAACTCCCAGAATTCCCCAGTATTCTCTGGCTGGGGAATTCTGGGACTTGAAGTCCAGACATCTTCAAGTTGCCAAGGTTGAGAAACACTGTTATATACCAATATGGCCTAATCTTGAGTTGACTGATTTGAAAAGTTGCTGTCGGATACATAGGTATTCTTGCAACTTCACCCTTTATGAAACTTTCAATACAGGTGAAAATGAAATTTGAAGCTAAGGAATTTTTAAAAAATTATGTCACAACTTTCATTCTTCTCCAAAGAAATTCAAGAAGAGATTTTGCTATTCTAACATGATAAAAACTGAATACACATTTTAAGAAATTTATAGGAAAAAAAGGCAATAAATGTATTGTGGACCAAATGTTAGAATAGCAAAATTAGTGCTCAGTTGTTTTCTTGCAGATGTTTCATTAACCAACTAGGTAAAATTATCAGTGCTAGGAGGGAGAAGGATTTGCTCTCTGTTACCTACAGGCAATTTGTGCTGTTAGTGCTAGTGGGAGGATTCTTGGTGGTTCATTGGTTAGGCTATCGTTTATTGTTTACTTGCTGATCTGAGTTGGTAATTCCTGGATTGGAATATTGTTTATTATTTGATTGCTGGTCTAATATCAATCTTGATGCTAATCTCGGTTTATCTCGATGTGGATTCCCGGTGCAGATGTGTTTTATCTTTTTGTTTCCTTTTTGGCTTTTTGATTGTCTCTTTGGAATGGTATGTAGATCTTGTTTGTTTCTATGTGCCTGTTGATGGCTAATTTGTCACTGGCAAGAGAATTTGGAACTAAGTTTGGAATCAACTTCTTAAATCTCATGGCATTTTCAGCTTTGATTTTAAGGTCAGTGGTGCATAAAGTATCAGAAGACTTCTTAAAGTGCATATGTTGTACATACCAGTATGTGTAAGACAATAGTAGAAAACTATAACCAGCCCTAGAGAAAAATGCACATTTTGTATCTTGTACTCGTGGACTTTCACTTTGTCTTGAGTCAAAAAGCAAAAAAGTGTTTTAATGAAATAGCAATGCTTGCAAGCAATTAGAAGTAGCATAAAGGAGCAGGTGTTAAAAGCACATATACATAGGCAGATTTTACAATATGCTATCTTTTCTAGAACTTTCTCTACCATCAGTCTGTATGGAATGAAAAATTATTATCTAAGAAGGCTCCGTGACTCTACTTTAGAAATTGAAATGTTATTTCTGAGCCAAGGTGGTTCAGTGGTTAGAATGCAGTGTTGCATGCTAACTCTGCATTCCACTGCCAGGAGTTCTATTCTGAACAGCTCAAGGTTGATTCCACCTTCTATCCTTGTCAGGTTGGTAAAATGAGGACCGAGATTGGACCACCCAGCAGCAAAAGTATTGGCTGCGGTCTCGGAGCATCGAGACCGCACATCCATATCGTCATGACATGGGCTCCTCCTCCATTCATAAATATTTTAATGCACATACTTTTGATTTACAATTATGCCTTTTATCTGTAGTAGCGCATGATACTTTTGTTATAAATACTAACATACCACCTTTTGTATCAAAGACTCCATTAGTCTATCTGAAACTCAAAAATATAGGTCTGCAGTTCTTCATTGTCTGTGGACCATTTGTTTTAAAATGACAGGAACTGAAACATAATATTCTTACAAAGCAAATGTTTCCTTTCAAAATTAATGTGAAAGCTTCTGTAATTTAAATACATTTAAATTACAGGGTCAGATATATAAACTGTTGTAGTTACTTCACTAGCAAGTTGCTAGGTGAAACAACAAAGTGGCACTGCATCAGGGATAGGTTTGTTCATTTACATAGGGGCAAATGGTATATTTGTCCTTCCTCCAGTGTCTGGAACTGCTTTCTAACTCATATTAGCCTATATTTTCAAATAATTCACAGCTCATATTTTTCAAAAACAGAATTGGTGCTCTTGCTTTGATTTAAATACTAAAGATCTGTAGATTCAGAAAGAGAGAAAGGGCTGCAGAATAGCAATAGCAATATCCCTTCGACTTATATACTATTACATAATGCTTTTACAGCCCTCTCTAAGCAGTTTACAGAGTCAGCATATTTTCCCCAACAATAATGGTGATTGGTTTGTCTCTGAAAATGGAATGAATGGAATACTGAAAGAGGAGTTCAATGGAGAGGAAATTTATACCAGAGGGAAAGATACAGAAGAAGAAAAACCAAAGAATCTATGGATTTAAAGAGAGAAATTCTATTAGCAAAAATATTGATAACACTGCTGACAATCAAAGATAAGCTGAATAAGGAAACAGAAAGAGGGCATCAAGATTATATGAGCAATCTTATAAGCAAGGAATTACTAAGAGGAGTCTATACAAAGCTGATCAAGAAGATGATTAGAGGACTGGCACCACAAATGGCAGAAGATATGAGACTGTTTTGCTCTTGGAAAGATTTAGGTTGAGAGATGGAAGAATATAATTTAAAACTAGATAAACTTAGTGAAATTTACTGACAATAGATATAGCTTAAATAAATAACTGATAATGTTACTAATGTATACAATGTGTAGTGTTATGATGAGTATAATTGGATATGAATATTGAATGGTACCCATGTGAGGAAGATTAGTAATCCCTTTGGACTATACATAAAGGATAACAACAACAACAACTAAGTTAGATACAATTAAAGTTTTGATTATTAGGGGGGAAATGTTATGATATAGATTATAGTCAAATAAAAGAGGGATAAGAACAACAACATATATATATAGAACTAGAACACATCAGAATTAGACAGACAGAGTAACAAGCAGAAAGTATTACAACCACTGTTTGGTCTTGTGTCCAGCCCTGAATCTCCTATTTCCACTTCAAAGGACAAATAACATAAGGAAACTGGATGTAAACTTTAAATAGTGATTTGGAAAGGATTAGAAAACTTTGTTATTACATATCATGGATGTTTAGCTAGAATAGGACATAAGGATTTACTGTTAGTGGAGAATTTTAGAAATAGTAATTGAAAGGCCAGTATGTGGTTATGTATTAAATTTTGGTATATTTTATGATGAAGGATGCTTAAACAATTATAGTCAAATGAAAATGGAGATATGATGATGGTGACATGTATGAATATTTGAGTTAAAATACTTAATATGAATTATGTTTGTTGGCCATGGAAGAGGTGCATTAAAGCCTTTTTGTAACCATACACTTTCTATAGCATGTAAAGAATGATGTTGTATTTGTTTTAAATTTAAAATTTTAAAAAATATTAAAAAGTATTTATGAATGAGGAAAAGTAAGAAGTGAACATAAAAATATAGCTCTGTGAATAGATTATATTATTACAGTGGATGAAGGCTAAAGAACAACATGCTATATAGTTATCTTCCAATTACATAAGTCTGGTAATTGGTAGTATACCACTATCAGTCTCCCACATCAGAACTAGACAGACAGAGTAACAAGCATTAACTGGAAATATATTTACCTAAAATAGCTGGCCAAAAAGTCTTTCATAGAATTAGGACTTATATTAGTAACATATATTTAGTAATTCTGCATATCTATTATATTAATGTAAAAATAAGTATGGAAATGACAGGTAATCCTTTTACACAGAGTTCTTTTGGTGAAAGACTTTTAATATCAAGCAAATATTCTGTTGTATACATGGCTTTTGCATTTACTTATTTATGCAGCAATGAATAAGCATATTTCCAATTTCCAGTTTTGGATATAACTAGGCACCTTTTTTTTTGCTTTATTTATAGTTTTTTTTAAAAAAAATAGCAAGTGAAAGAAAAGTGCACAAAATGCCAAAATAAAACAAAATCAATTAATAACATCATGCAATAGAAAAAAAGAAGCAATGTTATACAATGCATTTATATCACTTATATATCAAGTATATGTTATTAAAAAATCCAATTTGAAGGAGAAAAACAAGAGTTTGTTTTCTGAGTCCAGTCCTTAATATCTGGAATAATTCTCCTTTTCCAATTACTCAAAATAATTATCTTGGTGATTCATCATGCACAATACAGATAAGGTTCCTAAAACATTTTATTAAAATGCATTTGAAATTACATACTCTGCTAATTAAGATGTTTTAAAGAGTGCTACCTCTACACTACACTGCAGTACAGTAAGGTTCCCTCTCAAAACACTCACCCCACCTAGTATTTTGAACATTTGACTTTTGTTCCAGGTCTTTGTCAAGGATAATTGAAGCCTGTTTTTTTTTTCTTTGTAAACCAGCCAGAGTTGCTGAGAGTTTGCCACCATATTATTATTATCATTATTATGGTTGATTGCGCAGCCAGCCAGATGTTTAGACCTCACTTTAGTGGTGGGTTGCTCCTGGTTTGGTCTGGTTTGGCTGAGCTGGTAGTAGCGATGGCGAGAGGCCTCACCCACCCAGACGTAGGAGCGTGCCCGAACCGGTAGTAAAAATATTTGCAACCCACCACTGCCTCACTTGGCATTTTTATGCACTATTGAATCCTTCAAGGGAGACCTATTGAATCTTTCCAATGATTGGAATTGCCCATGTGGATTGCCTTGATGGTATTTCTTCCATTGAGGTTGATTTTCCTTACTCTCTTGATAGATTCACTTTAGCATTCTTGATTTCAGTGTATATGATGTTGTCAGCTTGAAGGATTTTCACATATTTGTAGTAATAGTCTTCACCCACACTCCTGATGTTATTTCCATAGGGCATTTTGAAACCAATTCCTTCAGTTTTCAGTAGAGCTCCCCATTTTATGGGAGGCATGGCACATTTCTCCAGTCCAATTACCATTGCAATGTTTTGGCTGCATGTACAGATAGCATGGAGCAGCAGATGGTTTTTTTCCATACAGTTTTCGATTGTCGCTGTAAAGGAGGGGTCCGCCTGGCAGATGATTTTGATGTTTGATAGCCATGACTTGAGTTATTTAATGTTGTTGACAGAGAAATCAGTGCAATGATAAACACAGCAATGAGTATCCTTGAAAAATTCTGTCCCAGTCTATCACCATTGACAAGCAACTGTGTCTTTCATTGTTTCTTTGTACAAAACTGATGTTTACTTTAATAACTCCTATTATTTGTCAGCACTTGATTATCCAATCATGTGGCAGGCAGTTGAATGCCTTCTTGTAATCAACCCATGTTACATTCAAGTTGGTTTTCCTTCTTCGTTTTCCAATGTTACCTTGTCATTTTGTCATCTGCTGTTTGGCAGGTTTCTTTTCTGCTCAGATGGGATGACTTTATTGTCAACTAAATATTGTTGGACTGCATCAACTACCACACCAATTAGCTATTAGAAAGGTTTTGGTAAGCATTTAATTAGCTTTTACTTGCCTAGTGCTATTCCCTTTTTTGATCTTTCATTATAAGTTAAGTTTTTCCAGATGTTAAGCATTCTTTACATTCTTGCAATATGTTAATAAACTGCTTGGCAATGAATGGGTGTAGACCATTCATTTTTTTTCAAAAACATGCAAGTCATCTTTACCTGATCCTCACCAATCTTGATCTTCCTAAAAGCTTTTGAAATTGAATCCAAACTACTACAAAGCTACCTTAATTATATGTATTCTCTTTAGTTTTTCAAGCAGACCCCAGTGCATCATTCATTGGTGATAATTACATGGCCCTTTATCTGAATAAAACAATCCCACTGAGATCTATATATATGTGGATGTGATTGGTGTAAATTGTAGGGGTGACTCAGAAACATGATATTACATTCCTTAATTATCCCTTTTACTTAATTTGTTCCTTGTACTTCACTTTTACCTATGGCTATGTTGTGATATGTTTTATTTTGAGTGTTTTAGCTAGTTCTGATATGGCCTATGGCAGTGATGGGCAACCTTTTTGGCGTGGTGTGTCAAAAATCGGCAAAAAATCGAGCATAACTCGCGTTGTGTGTCACTTCGACAAAAACATAATTTTGCGCAATTTATAGTTGCTGCTAATGGCGCTCACAGTTCCCGTTGGCACTCCGCTGTTCCCTGTTGTGGTGCGGTCGTAACCGACAGTCCCAGGAGTAGACTCTCTGTGCCGGCCTGACTGGAGAGAGGCGTGCGCTGTTCCCGCGCTCCTCTCCTGCGGGTCCTCCCTCGCCGCGCTGATGACGTGTGTGCGCACGGCACGCATGCCTTACCAGCAGCCCCTGCGCTCAGAAAGGGGCGGCTGCGATACAGTAAGTGAGTGTGGGCGGGGGAGATCACACGTCCCGCCCCCCCCCCGTTCCTCCAGCACAGATTATTTCATTCTCGGCGGCCGTGCAGGAGCCAAGGATGAATCGCATGAAATCCTGTGCGTGTCACCCCAAATGGCTACGCGTGTCAGCACTGACACGCGTGTCATAGGTTCGCCATCACTGGCCTATGGGCTCATTAGAAACAAAGATTGGTGTTAATATACTTTGAATATCAGAAAGAAATCAAAATATAAGGCGGTGCCTGTTAGTATATTAATCCATATTTAGTCAGTCCAAAAGCTGTTGTATCATTGGCTGGAAATCCAGAGTTCACATCTTGTTACCCTCATAGCTGTATTTAAAACTCTATTTTTGTAATAGTTGATAGTTGGAGAAGACTTCCTTATGGTAAAATCAGTTCAGCAATGGAACCAAATAGAAGACTTCTCTTCATTAAATGAACAGCCAAGAATTACAGATGCTTTAATTTGAATTCCTGCACTGAGGGGTGATGGTGGTGGTGTGATTGGTTCTGCAGCCCAAATAACACCTTCGAGTTTACTTCTATAAAATATTAACATCCCCTTTTAGTCTTGTTGGATTTGTTGTCCTTTTTTAAAAAATGCAAAAAAAAATGTTTTTTTTCTTTACATCCAACTCTTCTCTGTTGGAAGTTTAAGAATTTTTGGAATGACTACTGGTGAGTGCTTATTTGTCACTCTTATATCTTCCTCCCTCTGCCATCTGTTCACATAGTGGATTATAGTAATTGCCAGTTTAAAAGCAGATTTCCTAAACTGAAGCCTTGCATAGCAGGCTTAATGTATTCAGTGGATTTATGATTATGATTAGAACTCACAGCTTTGTTCTGGATTCCCCCAAAATATTTGGTCTGTCTCCTTTTTAGACTTCATTCCATTTATCTAAGCTCACATTCCATGCAGCAGTCTACTTGCCTACCATCTTCATACGGATTCACTACCTTGCTAAGTTTCCTTTTTTAAGGTCACTTCACCTTCAGATCATACACTCTGCTTGAAAAAGAGCAGCCGTCCAAGGAACATTATTTGTCTAAATTTACCAGAACTGACTCTTTGACTCTTTGCTTTAGAATAGAGAGAATAAAAGCTAAAAATTAAAAGCCTCCTCTCCTCTGAGTTCTGCTGGAGGAAGAAAATTGCCCTCATGCATTATTTCTGTGCATTTTGTTCCGTGAAGCAAGCTTTTCCTTTGGCAAAAAACAAATCTTTTTTTTTTCTTTTTTTTTTTTAGTTTAAAAGGGTGATGTAAAAGTTCAGGGACACTTTCCTTACTACCAGATAGAGGCAAATCAATAGTGCTTTATGAAACTCACTTACAGTGGATAATTGGTGTTGGAAGGCGTTTCTGGCAGGCCCAGAAACAAAGTTCATATTCCTGTTCCAATTAATATACTACCAAGAGTGAATTGCTGTAACCGTCCTTGTCTAGTTATGCTATTTGAGGATATTGGGAGTTGTAATTAGTGCATTTTTCCCTCCAATTTCTTATTTAACTTCATTTGCTTTTCACACACGTTCAAGAGTTTTGGAGTTCGGCTGTTGTTGTTTTTTAGTGTACTTCCTTAGTGATGTGTTGGCTCAGGAATCTTAAATGACCTGGTTTTCATTGTATCTAGTCATCTGCAGCTTCCCTGTTTCTCTTCATTAAATCACAAGGGGGGGTGGCAGAATCTTATCATGTGCTTCTCATATCGGTCTTTTTTTGATAATGGTGTTGTCAGTGTTTACTAGATTGTACATGTGAGAAACTGTCCAAAAATTATCTATTCCTTAGTTGGGAAAAACATATACTGAAACTTTTTTGCTCACACATTTGGTGGTGAATTAAAAAAATCCCAGGGTATATAGGAGAAGGGATGTGGTGGCTCAGTGGATGAGACACTGAGCTTGTCTCTCAGAAAGTTTGGCAGTTCGACGGTTTGAATCCCTAGTGCCGCATAACGGAGTGAGCTCCCATTACTTGCCACAGCTTCTGCCAACCTTGCAGTTCAAAAGCATGTAAAAATGAAAGTAGAAAAATAGGGACCAATTGGTAGGAAGGTAACAGTGTTATGTGCGCCTTCAGAGTTTAGTGATGCCAGCCACATGACCATGGAGAATGTTTTCGGACAGCTGGCTCTTCAGCTTTGAAATGAAGATGAGTGCCACCCCCTAGAGTCAGGAATGACTAGCACATATGTGCGAAGGGTACCTTTACCTTATATAGGAGAAAAGAATTTGGAAGAAACTATCTAACTATCTTAAAGGCACCAGCTGAACACAGTGAGATATATTTCCCTATTGTTTAAGATGGCTAGTTGATACTTTTAAAACTAGTAGTTCAAAGATAACAAACATATCTTGAATAAAACTAAGAAGAACTATGGTTTGAAGCAGGGTAATTGGCAGGATCCTGGAAGCTCTTCATAGATAATTTGCCTTTCTCTAGCTAGCAAATGAGATCATAGATTAGCTATCTATCAGAGATTTCCAAAATATTGTTTTCACCAATGCTCTTCTTGTACATTTATATTTCAAGTAAATGACATACCATGATTACTATTTCATTTTTTTCTTTTTGCTTCTCTGCGGAAAGAAAGCCCTTCCCCCAAAGACTTCACTTCACCCTTGGGAAGAGTGGAGTGCACAATAGATCTATTGTATTGTGATCACTGTATGCATGGTTTTTAAAGCTCTATATTTGACAAGGATCTGAAAATGTGACTCACACTGTCCTTTATAGCAATTCGCTTAATAAGGCTTTTACAATCGTTGCACCAACCCTATTCATTCCGGTGGGTTAACAGGGAGCTCTGTCAACCCCTCCTGCTCCTTCTCACATATCAATGTTTATCGCTTCATCAAGGAACAGAGAAGGCTCTTAGAAAGAAATGAATCCCCACCCTTGTTCATCTCCCCTCTCCTAGTTTCATTTTATCCATTTCAATTGTGGCCGAAGGCTATATGCTTTTCGACCCTGTTTCTTTTGCAGGACCTGCACCTTTGGTTGTCCTATAATCTCACCAACCCTGCTGAGAGCTCAGCCTGTGATGCCTCAATAATTCACTTCTTATATTTCATCCCACTTTGATGTACATCTTTGAAATGAGAAAGAGAAAAGAACGAACCTCCCGATCACAGGAGCTGTGCAAGGCCTTGCTGGATTAAGAAGGCACAATTGGTTGTATAATAGGGTTAAGAGGATTGCTTTACCTTATCAAACATGCAACCCAAATGAAATTCCTTGTCTGCATAAGGGGGACAGGTGGTGCTGATGTATAAGAAAAAAAGAGGGATGAAAATCCTCATTCACCAGACACCTTTTGTTGCTTAGCCTTGTTCTTGTAACCAGAGCCACAATACAGTGATTGATTGTGGAAATAATCCTGTTGACCTGGGCTTTCCTATCTTCTTCTTGAGCTTGAAATATATACATTTTAAATTCAATTGAGTGTCCTTCTGAAAGGTATCAGTTTGACTATGACAGGAGAAAATGAAATTGGAATACTTCTGGAAAATAGGGTCCTTAACAACTAAGCAGGGAACAATCTGAGAAATTGTCTGGCAGGGAAATATGAACAACAAGGAATATTTTATCACGTTTGGTAGACATGTACAAAAGCTAGAAAATTTTGGATTCAAGCACATACATTAATTCAGAGGATTTTAAAGATTAATATATATAGTTGAAACAAGAGTTTCAATCCTTTGGGATTGATTGGAATTGGAATTGGAATTAGTTTATTTGTATGCCGCCCTTCTCCCTGAGGGGACTCAGGGTGGCTCACAATTCAGGGGGGAGGGGATAACAAACAAGTTATAGACATAAGACAATACATTATTAAAAGGAAGCACAACAGTCATGGACATTCAATTGAAAACAGCATGGCATTTTCTTTATACACATGACAACTGCATCAAGGTTAATGTATGCATGAAGATGGAAAGACTTGGCATTACCTATGATAGAGGAATGGTTGGTTAAGATGATGGAATCTACTGAGCTGGCTAAATTGAATCCTTGATCAGAGAAAAGACAACTATGTTTATTATTGACTGAAATATCATGACAAGAAAAAGTGAATTTATCATTTATAATTTTGATGATTAGTCAGACTACATTATAGAAAGAAGACAGTTATGTAGTAACCATAGAGGAAGAGGTAAATTTATAGTTGTCCTGGTAACTGTTGTAAAGAAACTTGAAAGTTACTTCTAGTAACTTTCTAGTTACACTTTTAGCTTTTCTCTTCGATTTCTTTCTCTTCTTTTTCCTATTTTATATTAAATTATATTAGTTTTTATCTTTTAAAAAAACCTTTAATACAATTATGTAAATAATTGTCTGACTGATCTCAGCCAGTCCATTTGGGGGGGGGGGGAATGAATTGAATAAAGAACTATGAAAATAGAGGCAGAAGTTTCTGCTTCTCATGAGTTGGAAATTACAATAAGGGAGAGACATCTTGTTAAACCCAAAATAAAATGATGCACTTCTTATCTTAGATGAAATTGGATGTGGTCTGTTATCCCTCCTCAAAGAGTGATAGATTGGTCTATCACAGTACTTTATATTGTTACAAACACAGTGTTTCTAAGTCTAGTTTGCTTCATTCTCAGTATCAATATTGTTACAATGAATTATTTTCTACCCTAAGCCCCATAATACAATGCAACTGTTCTGGGCTCATCTGTCAACTCAGAAACTGCCCTATGTTTCCAAAGAACTTGATAACAGGAATAGGAAAAATCCTGAAGAAACTCAAAGCCCCATATATCAATCAGGATTTGTTATATTGTAATAGAACTTATTGAGAGAACAGCCAAATTCCATGCATCAAGTGGAAAAGTACCTGTTGCTCTTCAATTGTTTCCCCTCTTTCTTATTTTTCTTTTTTGTCATGCTTATTATACTTTGAACAGATTTTTAAGTTTCACAATACATAAAATCAAGATAAAATTTAAATTATTTGTAAGTAACAATGCTGTGGCATTGGACTACTGTACATCATGGCTAGGGAATGTTTTTATCTCTCATTAAGCCAGTTCTTTCAGCCTGGGACTGCAAACCAATGCTCCAGTTTCACTCCCTATGGGGCCCCAATTTTCTAAATACAGTCTGAAATATGCACTGCAAAATACATAATCACACCAGGATTTTTATCTTCCTAGTATTACCTATCAAACTGCAATCACCATTTAATAACCTACCACCTTTCCCTCACCTCGTACACCCCATTTCCTTCTGCCTTATTAGATTGAAGGCAGTGATTCATGTCATCTATCCCTGCTTTTCCTATCAGTGGCTTCTGCAATAATTTAATCATGGTTGCACACTTTGGTAAGATGGGTAGATATAGAAAACTCAGTGTGTAGTTAAATGGCTTGTGCTCAGGCAAAGGAACTGAACTTGTAGTACACGTACATAGCACTGCCTGCAGGCAATAGATTAATGAGGTCCTTTTTGAGCAAGGCAAATGAGTTTAAACACTTTCTATTTTTGATTTAGGGAAATCTGTTTTTTAGCATGCTTTGAGTTAAGTGGGTTTTGAAGGTAGCTAAAGGATGGAGCACTGGATAGAATGGGGCTATTAAAAGCTGATAAGCTAATGAGCCAACAGTGGCATGTAATCAATGTGTGAAAAATGGGTAATTCTCTCTAATACTCTACTAATGTTCTCATAATGATCTGTCAAGGAAGTCCTGGTAATTATTGTCAGGGCAAATTGGCACAGGTATGTGTGTGGGATAACATAAACTTGGCAGGAGGTAGAGGTGACCACCTCTTGCAGTTATTCCATTCGTCATTTGCCTGCATAGGATCTGGTCTATTTCCTCAATTTTCATTCTTTTAGGTTATTTGCTTGATTTTGCTCTTGTGCACTTGGAAATTGCTAATTATTCCTATTTTATTACTTCTCATTTTGTCACTGAATTAGTTTGTGCTTATTTCTGAAATAGAAAGAAGTTGTGGAGGGCTGAAAACACTCATTCCATATTTGGATAGGGAAATGATAAACTTCCTAGACCAAATGTGATTAATTGTTACTTATTTGATTGATATAAAATTTTATAGCACTCTCTCCTACAATAATCCTGTGAGATGAATTGGACTGAGACAAAGGGACTACTCAAAGTCACCCTGTGACTTTCCATTGGTCATGGCAGACTTGAACTTGAAAGAAGTCACCTTCTCAGAAATCAAGAACATTGAGCATGTGAATAGGAAATGCAACAGGAGTTTGGCAGGGGTGAAGAAAGGGAAATCTCTTATTATTTGTTGTTTTATCAGAGAAACATAGAAAGGAAAGAAATGACTTGCAAGATATTTCTCTTGCTTTTCTTCCATATAGCATGAAAAATTATGCATGAGTTGATTGCATAATGCAAAACTAGCAGCACCCAGTTTACTAAGGAAGAGGAGAAAGGTCATGTTTGGAATACATTGCAAACATGATCTTTTAGGACTTTAAACTGAATCCTTTAAGTTAGAGAGAAGAAAACCCTGAAAACAGAGTGATGTCAAATATGTAAATGGAGCTAGGTGGTATTACATGTGGTAGAGGCACACCTAGACATATTAATGGAAGAGGCATGTGTGATTTTAGAAGCGTAATTGAAACATGGTGAATCAAAATTAGGAATGGAATGGAAGGATTGGAAGCATAACTCACTCAAAGGGAGATATTTGGCATGATTTCTAAAGGATGGGGATAAATGTATAGAGATCCAGGAATTTGAGCCCATGGTTCCAGTCAAGAGTTTATATACAGGAATATCAGAAAGGGAAACTAACCGGAGAGTTTGGTAGAGCATGGTATGGACTGATAGGCCAAATGGAACTAATGCCAAGAATGGAATGTCCGAATTGCTCTTGTTGACGGTAGTATTTTTCAAAAGACAGAAGAGGAGACAAAAATATTGTCTCTTCCAATCTAATCCTAACCAATAAGGAAAAAGTGGATAAATGAGTAAAAAAGTAAAACTGTACAAAGATGTCACCGTGGGGTTTTTTTAGAGTTCAGATACTTCAGAAAAATAAACTGGAGATGTCCTCAATAGATTTCAAAATGTATTGAAATTGTCTGCCTTTAAAAGTATTAGACAGAATCTCATGGACAGAAATCTTCAAGCCAACAGCAATGGGGGATAGTGGGAACATCTGTCCCTACGATTAGAAGTACAATGACTTACTATTTGAAAATGGAGGAGGGGGGAAGAAGCTTTATTGAGAATAAATTGGCATACATTAAAATGAAATTTTGTTGCATACAGTTCTCAAAGGGTCACTAACACCAATATATTATTATTATAAACAATATTATTGTTTACACACTACATAAACAATAAGTAAATAAATAAATACATACATACATACAGAATTATGCATATACCCATATATATTATATTACACAAGGAAACAACACAATTTAGTTCAGATGTATAAATGTACATGGCAAGAAAAATGATTTTTTGTGAGTTTACCAGAAGGATGGCATAGGGAACAAAGCAGTTACAGAATCTGGTAGTCCTGCTAGAAACACTTTGAAACTTCCTCCCAGGGGAGAGCAACAGAAACAGACCATGAAGTGGGTGTGTGGGGTCCCTCACAAATAACAGGAAACAAACTTCCTATAGTTTTCTTGACTGAATAACAGGAAACAAACTTCCTATAGTTTTCTTGACTGTCTTTAACACTCTCTGCTGTAGGGCTTTCTATCTGAGGTACTGCTGTCACCAAACCAAACAGTGATGCAGTTTATTAAAACACTCTCAATTGTGCCTCTGTAAAAAGTGGCCAGGACAGAAGAAGAAAGATATGTCTCCTCATCTGATGCAGGAAATGCAGATGCTGGTTTGCATGATGTGTAGTGACACCAGCTCAGATTGTTAGTTATCTGCACCCTCAGATACTTAATACTGTTGACCATCTCTACAGCTGCATCCTTGATATTGAGTGGAGTATGACTGTACCAGCTCTTTCTAAAATCTACAATAATTTCCTTTGTTTTATTAACATTTAAAACCACGTTACTTTTATTGCGCCAGTGCACCAGAGCCTTCACCTCTTCTCTATAAGCTTCTTCACTGTCATCCTGGATAAGACCCACCACTGCCATGCGACCCACATACTTCACAATATGATTTGTACAGCAGTTGTGGATCATCAAGGTGAATAATTGCGGGCTCAAGACACAGCCCTGTGGGGAACCTGTACTTTAGGAGATTGAGTTGGAAAGTTTTCTTTCAACTCACACAAACTGGGGCCTATCAATAAAAAAAATCAAGTATCCAGTTACATAAAGGAGTATTAAAACCTAATAGCTCCAGTTTGGTCACAAAATGCTGAGCAATGATTGTGTTGACCACTGAATTAAAATATACAAACAGGATTTGCACATAAGTATTCTTCTCCTCCCGGTGCGCCAAGCTAAGATGAAGCACATGGGAAAGTACATCATCTATAGAGTGGTTCTTCTGAGAGGCAAGCTGTAATGAGTCAAAGGGAAGGCATGAAACCATATATTTCTTTACCAATCTCTCAAAACACTTCATCATAATAGAAGTGAGTGCCACTGGATGATAATCATTAAGGCATGCAATTATAGGGTCTTTTTTTGGCACTGGTACAAAGATTGCAGTCAGGGGTGAAATGCTACCGGTTCAGGAAGGTTCACCTGAAGCGGTAGTAAAAAATACTAAAAAAAAGTTTCAAAAAAAAAGTTCTGATGATCGCATGTCACACAGATGATCTTTGGAACTTAAAAAAAAAAACTTTTAAAGCATTTTTTTTAAACTACAGGTTCTCCGGAAATGTGGGGGTCTATTTTTGTTCCCACCAGGCTTCCCTGAAGCCTACTAGGCCAAAAACGTGTGATGGTGGTGGTGGTGGTGGTGGTGGTGGGGCTTGCTGAGAAAGAAAGAAAGAAAGAAAGAAAGAAAGAGAGAAAGAAAGAAAGAAAGAAAGATGGAGGGAGAGAGAGAGAGGAAGGGAAAAAGAAAGGAAGGACTACAAACCTGGCACTAGACACAGTTTCAGAGGACAATCCAGGGCTGGAAGGGATCTGGAGGTCATCTAGTGCAACCCTGCTCCAGCAGGACATTGTTAAAGTGAGTTTCTGTCTTTTGATTCCCCCAGTTACATGACTACATAGCCACACCCATCCAGTCACATGATCCCACCAAGCCACACCCACTAAGCCACGGACATAGAACCTGTAGTTAAAAATTTAGATTTCACCACTGATTGCAGTCTTTAAAAAATGATGGAACCACATCCTGATGCAACAAGAGATTGAAGAATTCAATGAGAACAGTGATTGGATAAAAGTATTAGTATTGAACAAGTGCCATATTAGGCAGCAGTACACAAAGAAATGATCTAGGCATTTTGATGCATCATAAACTCAATAAGATCCCATAGCATGATACAGCTGCAAAAAAAGCAAATGCAATCTTATAGTGGAAGTGATAGTGGCCTTTATTTTGCTGGAGAGTTTTAAATAAAGGCTGGATGGGAATGCTGTAATAGTGGATTCCTGCACAGGGTAACATGATGCTACTAGATTATCTCCAATAGAATACAAGGTTCTTTTCAGCCTTGTATTCTATTATTTTCATTTGATAAAGATAAACACTAGCATATTTTTTCTAGAAAGTTTTACAGGGGAGTTATGTCAGTTTTGCCTCCTTGAATGTCATAGCCACTTTGCTATAGTAAAAGTTGTAGAATTGTGCTCTAATATGAACAATTATTTCTTCAGATTTAACCTGCTTAAGTTAAAAGTAAAACTGGAGGAAACAAATGCTAAAGATCTTTTTAAGCACTCTAGAATTGTGATAGACGTTAAAACCCAGTGTTTGTACACTTGAGGTTCATTTCAGGTGTAGGGCAAAGCTATGACAGGCAGAGAGCTTCTGGAAGTCATGTCTACCAAAAAAAAAATGAATTTAGGAAAGAAGCCAAGCTATTGATAGAACTCAACTACAAGGCCTTTTTTCTCTCTGCCACTTCCTGAATAATTCCAGTATACAATACTTCCTGTTAGCTTGTTCCTATCTTGAGCACATAAATCTACATTCCATTATTGCATTAAGACAAGATTTCTGGGGCATAATTTTTAAATTGCCACATGCAACAAGGGATTTTGCCTCTATTTCTATAAATTATATATGTGCCTATGCTCATCTTGAAATTCTTTCTGAAATTAATTGGTGTGCTGCAAGATACCTTCATTTTTTAAATCATATTGTATTGGGCTGCTTTTATTAGTTTGATTTAATTTTCCAGCACAGCTTTTGGGGAGTATGGAATGCCGAGAGAAAGAAGTAATATGCAGTGCTGTTGTCATTGCTCTGCCTTGGAAAGCTATTTCTTTCCCTGTCTGCATTAAATCAAAAGCAGTGGGGTTGGTTGCATTTTTAACTCCTTGACAGAATTCCTTGAAGCCTAAAAGCTGTTGCTTTGTTGGAGAGTCAGTATAGAGATGATAAATCTGGGAATAAATCATTCTTGAATGCCCAGCTGTGCCGCAGAAGACTATGTTTATCATGTGGGTTTATATGGCGTCCCCGGCCTTGATATATTCATTTTGGAAAACCCCAAGATGAAAATAGAGATGTAGAGTTAGTTTGCTTAAAAGCCAAATATTAATAACAACTGATATTTATGTGGCATTCTCTTGTAACAAGATGCCAAATCACTTTATTCACTTTTGAAATACAGCCACTTTTGGTTAGGAATATGGCTGCCTTTCTGTCCCAGATAAGTAGTAATTTGGACATTAAATGATTAACATTTGTGGTGGGGAAACTTAGGCAAAGCAAAATGCCAAGCTTTAAATTATATCACAGAGTTAAGGTCTCATTCCCATTTGTACATTTTATTTTATCCAGCATGCTCTGCATTCTTTCTCTGGTTGTATTCACACATTTTACTGAGCCACACTTAGTTTAGTTATTCGTTTAATGTATTTATTTCCTTCAAGTAATTTTTTGACTTCTGATGACTGCTTGGATTAGTCCTTGCAGTTTTTGTGGCACGAATTTCCAGAAGTGGTTTCTCATTGCCTGTTTCTTAGGCTGAGAAGAGTGACTGGCCTAAAATCAACCAGTTGGCTTCTTGCCTAAGGCAGGACGTGAAATTACTGTCTCTCCATTTTCCAGCCTGATATCTTAGTAGCTAGATCAAAGTGGCTGTCTTGTAGCTATGTTTTGATCAATAAAAAGGAAGTGGATTTATATAATATGCTTGGTTAAAATCTAAGAAACCAATGTATAGTTTAGCAACATACATGCACAGTCCAATTTTCATGTAAAACAAATTTGTTCCCTTGTCATATATCACTGAATGTTGATGGAAACATTTTATGATTCTCTTCTGTGACAATGTCAAATTGTAATCAGAATCATGGGTTCCCTCCGAGACAAACCCAAATAATTTTCAGAAACACAATAATTTTCAGTAGTCAGATTAGAGTTTGAAGCATATTTCAAAGCCATAATGCATAGTTTGTACTAATTCCAATTGTGTGTGTGTGTGTGTGTGTGTGTGTGTGTGTGTTATGTCAAAGCACCTGGTACACCCAAATATGGGAGGGAAAATACTGCTTCCCTTTTGCCTTTCAACTCCACCCTAGGACGTGTGTGTGTGTTTGTGTGTGTGTGTTTGTGTGTGTGTGTGTAGGTAGGTTTCAACCATGGTTAGGAAATGAACTTGCTTCAAGTGTGATGCTTCTATAGTATATAACATATTTATTAAATTCATAAACGATGATTCCTTTAATAATTAACAATAAAATGTAAAGTCATAAATTAAAAAAAACAATGCTCTAAGCTGAAAATGCATAATGTGAGAAGGACAAAAGAGAGTTTACATGCTTCCTCTTTCTCTACAGGGTTCATATACATATATGTGCATTTTCTATACTTGGTAGGATTTTCTCATTGTTTTTCTGTCTATGTATCTGGGGCTGTTGTGGGAAAAATAAGCAGAAAGTGTGTTGGGTATGTTTTCCACCTTGACTTATTTATTAAAAACAGCATACAATATAAATATAAATAGGCTTAACCATTTTTGCAATAGTGTTGATATGCCATGCCTAAAATCTGCATGGATCAACAACAAAAAACAGTAAGATGAACTAAAATATTTTGCAGCAACAAATATTGAATGTGCTAGCCGTCTATCCTTATATTAAAACCCTGTTACTATACTCAAGGCTAAAAAACAAGGGGTGGGGGATGTATCTTGCACATTCAGACACTAAACAACTTGACCATAAGCTCCCAAGCAAGGCCTCTTTGGTTAAATAGGATTATGCAGTGGTTCATCCTTACTATAGCTCAATCCTAAACTATTTCAGGTATTTTGCTCTAGCTCTGAAAAGCACCAAGAATTGCTTCAAATTAAATAGCAACAGAGTCACGTGCTCCAGATAATTAATTCTTGGCAACCACATTCTGCACCAGCTGCAGCTTCTGAATACTTTTCAAAGGCAACCACACATAGTGTGTACTATAGTAATTTCATTTCACTGTAGCTAAGGCGTGTATAACAGGACCCATATCTGCTTTCTCCAATAAAGAATGAGACTGAAGTCCAAGGTTTGTAAATGAGCCATCACCTACACATTAAAGATTTTTTTTTTTCTTTAGACTGTATTTAAAATTTATTATTCAGCAGCAATGGCACTAACCAGCTGAAATCACCAAATATTAGCATTTTTAGAAATAGCAAGTTGTGTACGGATTGCCTTCCCTGTGCTCTCTCATTTGTTTTATCTATCAGTTCTTAACATACAATATTTAACACATATTACCAACTAAACAATACAATTTAGGTTTTTTTTTTTTTTAAAAAAAAAGCAAAACAAGGTGATTATAGGTATATGCCAGTAGCAAAAGTACATACTTTTAAAATGGAATTACCAGTCCTTTTAATCAGTGATATCACTTCCATATTTCCCCCTGGAAATGTTGTGACATCTAATTCCCTTCTCTGGAACCTCTTTTGATTGGTCCAAGTCCATAGGTAGGTATTTGCTGACAGCCGGTCAATACAATGCTATTGTCCCTTCCCCAGAAATGCTCCTGATTGGTGCAAAAACTTTGATTAACAATAAATGCACATGGTGGCCTAGTACCAGCCCCAGAAACTAATTGTACAATTTGATCGTATAAAAATGCCTTTGCTGATTCAGAAATCAATTTTTCATGAAACAAACAGTCATCAGTCTCTGTTAAATATGAGTTAAATAAACCTCTTTATTTATCTCTTTTTTGGAGTCTGAGGTTGCCCTGTTATTCACAAATACAGGCTGGAGTTGAAGTTGAACTGTTGAACTTCCTAGCCACCTGCAGTTGACGCTAGCACTAGTGCAGAACCCTCAGACAAGTCTGAATACACTCTTGGTGGAAGCCTACAGGTGGAAGATATATTCCCTGCATCAAAGCTCAAACAAGTTTGATTATCCCTCCTGGCCCTTAATGTCAGAACAGACATGCTTTGAGTGACACACGTGTTCAGAATTGCTATAAAAATATTATAAGTTCTGTTTAAACCCCCATCCACACCTTAACAATACTTACTATTTTATTTGTAAGAAGTTCTTCTTTGGTTACAGATGTATTTGCATATTTACTGTGAGCTTCTGTGAGATCCTTTTGCAATTTTCAACCCTGTTCATTTTTTCCCTGCCTTTACTGCTGCAGAAGAATTGTTATAAATGGCATGCTTAAATGTATTTTGCAATATAGGCTTTTCTTCGGTTTTTTTTTTTTTTTACAAATGGTAATATGCAGACGCAGGCAGTGGCAATTCCATGTAAACTGACTAGGAAAGAAGACTACAAGCCCAAAATTTCTAGCATTAAAACAAAGCATGGCTTGCTTAATGTATTTCTGAATGCTTTGGGGTTATATCTCATTAGTTCCTGACATGTATAAACATGTCCCTCTTTTGAGCTAAGGGACGTGCCTACTAGCCCCTGATAAAAATTGTTTCTAGAGGTAGTATTAGTTCACTATGTTTTGTTCCTGTCAATCATGGTTTTGCATCAACCAGAAGCATTTTTGGGGAGGATGGTAGTAGGTTACCATGTGCATTCAATGTCAATCAGGGGTTTTCCACCAATCAGGAGCACTTCTGGGGAATGGACAACAACAACATATTTGTAGGCTGTCAATCAAGATATGGACTTGGACTAATCAGAAGCATTTGGTGGGGGAGAGAGAAAATTAGAAGTCATATCTTTTCTGGATAAAAATATAGAAGTGATATCAATGATTGAAATGACTGATAAGATTATTTAAAAAGGTATGTGCTCTTACTACTTCTGAGTGTCAAGCACAGGAAATCAGGATTATAGGCAGTTCAAACAAATATATGTTTATTGCATGCTAAACCTTCTACAAGAATCTGAACTACTCGTGGTCAAAGCAGATTGGTGGTATTGTATACCCAGCAACAGCCTGTGCTGCGCCCTGATTGGCTGAAATAAATAACACGCAAATGGATGGTGATTATTGCAAATAACTGGGGGGAAGGAGTATTGAAATAACTGGGGGGAAGGAGTATTGTATACCCAGCAACAGCCTGTGCTGCGCCCTGATTGGTTGGGACGAAGCACAGCCTGTGATTGGATAATAAAGTGACAGTTAATGACAGTTGCTTGTGCCTGAGAGTATAAATACCGTAACAGTTGAAACAGAATCTGAATCGCTGTCATCTTCTAATAAACATCTTACTCTCTGATTCCATGGCTCCTGCGTCTTTCCCTCACAATACACAAAAGGTGGTAAGTAAGTCAACAGAACTCAAGGTGGGCTGGATTTTGATATCTCGAGAACATGAAGGAACTTGAGACTGATGATGTGTTTGACCTGTCTCTTGGGCGCAGCCTGGTCATCTCCTACGCTGAGGCTTCATAGCCATATTAAGTAAACTATGGATGTGTCTGAATAAATGTTAATATATTTTAAAGGGGAAAAATAGAACTAACACAGAGTTTCACAGCAGTTGCTATTATTTGTCCAAATAGCTATTAAGAAGCAAGGCTATTAATTTCTAGTTACAGTTGCCATTAAGAAGCAAGATAATTTTTAGTCTTGGATTAAAAGTGTAATAAACAGAAGAACATAAGATCTGTATTATAATATATACAGAAGAATTGTGGTGAAATGTTTTTGGTACAAACAGATCCTGAAAATGACAATCCATATCTGAGCTATTTTCCTGATGTTAAAATTTAGCTTGGGACACATTCCTCTGACCCCAATACGCCCCAAAAAATAAGATTCCAACTTTCATAAGGAACCTAGATTTTAGAAACAAGCTAATTTGTATAGTTATAATAATGTATGGAAATAATTATTCTCTGAGCTCTGTCGTAAGTGCTCAGTTGAAATGTTACACTCTCCTGAATTCTGAAACCAAAATATATTCCTGCCATCATGTTCCTGAACAGTAATGCAATAGATTAATCATTTATTTGACTAATAAAAGGCAGGTAATCTAGGTAGGCCCTATGCCCATACTTCAGGGAATTTGTATTTGAGCTGACTCTGTTATTTTAACTGTTATAGGTATGTGAAATTTATGATTACATTTTACTCAAAAATCTCTCAGGATTGCTTTGTGGTATTGCTTTTCATACATTTCTACTTTTTATTTAGTGTAAATAAAATATTTTATTTTATTTGGTGTAAACCCATTTTACACATAACAGACATACACAATTTTCATTTACCATGCTCCATATTGACAAATGATTATGGAGAAAAGTGTAAAATATTAATCTCGTCTCTCATCAGTTCTATTCAAAAACACTATTTCATTGATGCTTATAAGAGGGCAAGAACAATCTTTACCTAGAATCACTGCTTGGAGGAAGGAGAATTTAATCTTGTTTCCCTTCATACAAATTGGCTCTATTTTACTGCTTCCTACTACTATTAGCAATTCAAGGATAAAGCCAGTGGTGGGATTCAGCCAGTTCACACCTCTTTGTGAGAACCAGTTGCTAACTTTCTAAACAGTTCAGATAACCAGTTGTTGGAAGAAATATCATTTTGTTTTTTCCCACTTTATAGGGCTAATCCTGTAAGGAAGACAGGAAGAAAACATTCTGGTGTTGTTATTAGCCTAATCTTTATTGTCCTGCTTACAGAAACTGCATCTCTAGTTAATCCTTATTACATTGTAATAGCTAAGGTGAAGCACCCATCGATGTGAGTGATGTTGAATTGGCCATGCCCACCCAGTCACATGATCACTGAGCCTTGCCTATCCAGCTGGTCATTAGGGGCACAGAACCAGTTGTTAAATTATTTGAATTCCACCACTGGATAAAGCTGTTCCTCTCTGACTAATGCTGTGAAAAATTGGGTGGGCTCTTGAGGTTCAGTGGCTACAGAAAAAGCCATTGATATCTCCACATGGCTCACAAATAATAGTTTAACCAATCAGTGTCTCTTTCTACAGCCGCTGAGCCCCAGGGTCCAATCCAATTTTCTCCCATTAATTATTGATAGTTGTGATTTCTATTTTTTTTTTAGATAGAATTTAGGCTGCAGAAATATAATTAGTATCTGTCGCTTTGCATGTAGCTGCTTTCGTAACTCTCTGCACTGTAATCATAAATTTTAAATCATGATATGGAGCCCAGCAGCTGTCCTTTTAATCTTCCCTTTCTTGAATCAGCCAGGAGTTCCTCTAAAGAACCAGTAGGGAAATCCTAAACATAAGATTATGTTATAAGATTCTCATTTTTATACTTCATCCCACAACCATTTTTTTGGCAAGGTAAGAAAAAAATAAACTGGATGGCCACCAGGGGAGCAGAAAAGTAGCTTCTCCAATTGGCAGAAATTGGAAGACACCCCCCCTCCTTCCCCCAGGAGGAATAAATAGCCCATAAGAGAATTACTATAAAATTGTTTGGAAAAGGAGTTGAGCTTCTTAATATGTAGAATCCAAAGGATATGCAAAAGTGGTATTGATTGTAGATTGATTAGTCTCTTCAATTTGGAAGGAGGCCAAGAAGATAGATTTATGTATATGTGTGATACTTGTTTACCATTTTCAGATTTCAGGAGACAGCACCTAGTTCACTATAGCTGATTCCAAGGGAAAATAGTTAAATAGGATCATACCTGCTTAAATACTTGGATGGAAAATAGGCCAAGGACCATGGACTAGAATAGAACAAAAGAAAGAAAAAAGAAAGGGAGGGAGGGAAAGAGACAGGGAAAAACCAATTTTGTTCTCAGGAAAGTCATATGAATATGCCCATATGGTCACCAGGAGCTGAATTTGATTCAAGAGATTCTTCACTATTTTTAATTAGGCATCACTTCATAATATAACATGATCCTGAACAAAAATGTTTATTGATGCAGATTCGTCTTTTTATCTATTGCACACCATTAATAAAAACCTGGTATTTTCTCTACTGAAGTTTTCTCTAAATGAAAGCAGCATGGAAAGCGCTCCTCTTTTAATTTAGAGCTGCCTCCTTATTGCCCTTCTCTAGAGGAAAGGTACCAATGAAATGATTATTAGCAACTGTAATTATTTTCTCTGCTGACTCAGCACAGCTTAAAAGAACAACTATCCTTCCTTCAGGCAGCAATGCCTTCTTTATATGACATTGTACGGTTTGGTGTGTTGTTATATTTTAAATTACAGACTCTTGGTATTGCAGATGAAGTACCATTTTTTACATTAATGCATGCTGGATGAAATCATCTTAAAATAATATTGCAATAACTAAAATCCTTGCTTAGTTCCTCTTTCTTCAGTTAATAATTCAAAGTGACAAAGATGCAGAGCCATAGAGCAGTTCTCAGATCAGTTTATCTTTTATCCCAACTCATAATGAAAATACTTTTTGCCAGTATCCACCAATCTTTTTTTTTCTTAATCAGAGATCTATTTTAGTCCTAAAGAGGAAGCTACACCTTCAATGTTACTCTTCTAAATGGCTTCTCTTTAGGTGTTTACTCATCTATGCTTGCTTGCAAAGACAAATCTCTTTACGATGTAACTAGATAAAATGCTTACAGGGAGCTGAAATTGACCTCTTGAAAATACCTGTTCTGAAAGTATAACTTGTTGATGTGAAACCAAATCCTAAACCAGACCACTTTGAACTAAATTAGGACTAAAATGATGTCACCCAGACCTGCTCATCAAAAAAAGAAGATGGAATGCAGCGTGATTAAAAACTCTGCCTTATACATAATTTTATTGTGGTTCTCTCATTATTTCTAATATATCTGACTATATAGGGCTTTAGTTAAATTCCCTTTGAAATACTGTGTACACTTGAGATCTCACTTAAAAATGATATTGATAAGATTGAGTGAGTTCAGAGACAGCTGACAAAAATGATGGGAAAAACATATGAGGAGAGTTGAATATGAATACCCTGGAGGACAAAAGGGAAAGAAGGGACATGATTGAAAGCTTTAAATATATTAAGAGTACACATAAGGTTCTAGAAGATGATATTTTGAATATTAAGCAAGAAAAACAAGAATGATGGGGCATAAACTTCAAACTGACAGAAAGGAAATTTGAAAAGTTTGTTAGAAAGTATTACTTCACAGAAAGAGTAGTGGAAGGTTAGAACCAAAAAATATAAAAATAATAATTAAAAAACAATGAATAAATACATAACTTAAAAAGAAACCAAAAAACCAACAAACTCAAAGGGCAGGTTCAATGGATTTTTTTTCTGCCACCAGTTTTCTATGTTTCTAATTTTTTATATTAGAACAGATTCTGAATTTTTACTGGGTTTTACAACCTTGTTTTCAAATGCAATAGCAGTACTTCATGTATGACTTGGGAACCAGGATTAACTGGAAAATGTCAATATTACTGCTGCTTCTTCAGTAACTGGCTACTGATGTTAGCTCACAGCTAGGTATGTGGAGTTCCACCAAATCCATGAAGCTTTTTCTCCCTTGCTGACTAATAAAACTGACAGCAGAACTCCGTTCTGTTAAATATGACATCTGTCAGCAGCTTGTAACAGGGAGGCTGTTTGAGAGAAGCAGCCAAAGAAGCATAATTAGGGGAAAGAAAAGAATTGGTTTATGACAGTGAATGATGCGGTGGCAGAAAATAATAATTCATATAACTGACAATGTTGTTTTGGACATTTATTTTTTTATCTTATTTACCAATAAATATATTCGAAACTTACAGGATACCAAATGAAAGCTGATGCAATTCTAAGCCACAGTAATTAGACATTTCTATCCAACTCAGGTAAAAGTTTAAGAATCTCTAGTGTACATTTATTAACAGAATTTTAAAGGAATAAATTGAAATTTGTACCATGTACAACTTTAGGTCTGTAATATTTATACATTTCACAGATCTTTCACTAATATGGTTTAAATAAAACAACTCCTCTTAAGTATTCAACTGTTAACATTTTGCTTCTTAAAACTGGCAGGTTTTTCCATTCTTTTCTGTACTAGTGCCACAGCATCAAATCCACAGAAATAGTTTTTATCTCAACACTCCCCAGAATTGTTTAGGATCATTAATGTAGCATTGCAATTGATTTTTTAAAGAGATGTTTGGAAAAGATAAAGTGCTCTTGAAAATTAGATATTTGCTGCTATGTGTTGTGAATCTTTTCACAAATTAAAAGCAAGTGGGTTCTTTCACCCTCACTTACTGTTGATGCTAAAATAAAAAGGACCATAATTTAACAGATAGCTCTATCAGAAATTGAATTTTTTTTAAAAAAAAATGGAGTGAAGTGTCCAGTTTGCCATTAATTACTTGTTCATATTTTCTCTTTACTGCTAACATTAAATTTACTGTTTAAATTTTACTTATTTAAACTAGAATATGGTGCAAAATTCAGAGATGGATGTATATCTTTGTTCAAATAAAAATGTATGGTTGTAATAGCCCAGTGATGGCTAACCTTTTCTGTCACCACATGCTGACCTGGAATGCATGGCCTCGCTGGCTTTCACGAATGTGGGAGTGCTGAAACCCAGGAGTGTTGAAACCTGGAAGAGCAGTGTTCTGGTGTGCATGTGCGCCCCTACACAAACTTCTAGTTTCCAGCACTCTCCCACATGTGAAGGCCAGCTGGCCAGTGCATGCACAGGAATGCAGAAGAGGAGCCAGTGAGGCCGCACATTCTGGGTGAGATGGTTCTTCATGACACTTTCAGCATGCTTGGCATAGGTTTGCCACCACAGCAACAGGGTAACAGTGGTGGTGAAGATTTATTTTATTGTTACATTTATTTGCAATTATGTAATACTACTCTACACAGCTTGGTGATATGGTTATAATATGATTTTCTAGCACAACAGCCTACAGTAGTTTGCTTTTAATCTTGTTTCACTAAAAGGCATGATGGATTTGTAAAAGGAATGTATGCACACATGGACTTTGTTCTTCCATTGTCTCTTAGTTTTCCTTTATTATGGGATGAAGATAACTGCTATGTAAACAAATCAGGGAATGAATTAACCTGCCCTATAATGATGCAAAGAAAAAAAAACTCAAAGCAAACAGTGCTAAGATGATATTTCTCAAGGACACCAGTTCACTCTCAAAAAAGAGCTGTGTGGGATGGTTTTGCTTCCATTCTATTTATTATTGTCCTTGAGAGTTCTACAAGAACAAGCTGTTTGCCAAAAGCACATGTGAGCCTGAGTAACAGCTTTGACAAGGATACTGCCAGATTCTGCTGCATTTGCTTCTCTCTGAAAATAGCAAACACACAATTTAGAGCATTTGTTCTAGGGAATTCCTGTGTTATTTTTCATTTCTCTAACCTTTGTGTCTTCCTTAGAAGAGGAGTCTCTGTGCTGTATATCACAGATCCATTTAGATTTTTCAACTAAAGACTTTACAATATATAGATTTTACGGTTTTGATTTAGGGATGAAATACAATTGTATATCTCTACTAATTGAAACCTAATAAAAGGCAATCCTTGAGCTACAGCTGGTCACTTTGTGACTGAAATTACAATGAAGATTACTTATGACTTGAATTCAAAATTCTGATGGCCATTGCCCTTCCTGTGTTCACATGTTCATATTTTTGACACACAGGAACCACTCATATGTATTGCTCTTTGCAGGATCCCACAGTCACATAACCACAAGTTATGACTTTTTTTTGTCATAAAGCAGTGTTTACTTCCGGTTTCTGACAAAAATGGCTTCACTCAACTATCAGGGATTTGCATAAGGCCCTCTGCGAAATTCAATGGTGAAAAAAGTAAGGCTCTACATTTAGCAACAAAAACAGAATGCATGGGTACAGTATAAATGGTATCTTGCTCAATAGTGGTGACTGTGAGAGGGATCTGTGAGAGTCCTAGTGGAGAATCACTTACATATGAGCCAGCTGTGTACTTCAGCTGCCATAAAAGCCAACACAGTTCTAGGCTGCATAACAGAGGGATAGAATCAAGATCACATGAAGTGTTAATATCACTTTATAATGCCTTGGTAAGGCCACACTTGGAATATTGCATCCAATTTTTGTCACCACAATGTAAAAAAGAGTTGAGACTCTAGAAAGAGTGCAGAGAAGAGCAACAAAGATGATTAGGGGATTTCAGGATAAAACATATAAAGAATGGTTGCTGGGCCTGGATATGTCTAGTCTTATGAAAAGAAGGACTAGGGATGACATGATAACAGTGTTCTGTTATCTCGGGGGCTGCCACAAAGAAGAGGGAGTCAAACTATGCTCAAAACACCTGAATGTAAAACAAGAAGCAATGGGGGGAAACTAATCAAGGGGAGAAGCAACTTAGAACTAAGGATACATTTCCTGACAGTTAGAACAATTAACCAGTGGAACTATTTGCCTCCAGAAGTTGTAACTGCTGCAATCCTGGGAGTTTTAAAGAAGATATTAGGTAACCATTTGTCTGAAGTGGTATAGGGTTTCCTTCCTAAACAGGAAGTCAGACTAGAAGACTTCTAAGGCCCCTTCCAACTCTGTTATTCTATAATTAAATATGTAACATTGGGGTGTCACATGATGGCCAGTTAATAACTGGCATGACCATAATTCTGGGCTTAAATAAGTTGAGAACTATCTATAGCAATAGCAATAGCAGTTAGACTTATATACCGCTTCATAGGGCTTTCAGCCCTCTCTAAGTGGTTTACAGAGTCAGCATATTGCCCCCAACAATCTGGGTCCTCATTTTACCCACCTCGGAAGGATGGAAAGCTGAGTCAACCTTGAGCCGGTGAGATTTGAACAGCTGAACTGCAGAACTGCAGTCAGCTGAAGTAGCCTGCAGTGCTACATTTAACCACTGCACCACCTCAGCTCTGTTAGAGATTTGAGCAGGCATAATGCTCTTCCTCTCTGGAGTTTTCCTTACACATTAAAAACTGCTTCAGATAAAGCTTAAGGATTTTGTTGGGTTTACTTTGGTATATTTTATGTGATATTAATTGAATATATGCTATTCTTGATCTTCAAGTTTTATCATGCATCTTCAAGGACATAGTGTAAATATTTCAGCAGGTGGTTCATAACAGACAAGAAATCTGATGAGACATGTAATAAGATCATAAGAATTGCAGTAGGTATAGTCTGTTCACGAAACCAGCAATACAAGGAGTCCTCAATTTAGAATCACACTTAGGACCTAATTTCAGTTGCTACCTTTACAGTTGCTAAGTGAGCTATAATATGATCAGACCTGATTTTATGACATTTTCACAGTGACTGTTAAGCGAATCTGCATAGTCTCTCACACATCTTTATAACAGTCTTCTGACAAAGGGTATCAATTGAATTCAAATGGGTCTCATTTTTGAACTGGCTGCATCTAGAGTACTTTGGGACTCGATTACAAACTATGGAAAAAATGGTAGGAAGTGATGTTCTTCATTGAGTAGGGATGGAAACTCTATCCATAATAGAAAAATATATGTTGAATTTTTATAGTAAAGTTAAGGCAGGCTGTATCTTCCCATCACAAATATATGTCTATGCCTCCTCTGAAGTAATTTACTAACCTTCTTTAAATTCAATGGAATCCATTCTAAATTAAATGGGTGCAGTTTAAATGTCAGATAAAATCAGATAAAAATCAGTTTTCTGTATATATTTTAGTCCTAACATTCCTTGCAGCAAGAAGTGACATCAAACAAACTGCAATAAACTTTCATCAGTAGTACCGTTGCATAGACTAGGAATAATCATTTTTCTCATGCTAATATTTGTGTTGTTTCTCAATCCAACACTTTTCTAATGCATAAATCAAATCAAAGCAATTTATTATAAATTTTCCTCCTTTTGAAAAATACATTAACAAATGACTGCTTATTTTGTTAGTGATGCTGCATACTTACTTAGAATGATTCTGCTTGTGATAGGAATAGGATAGGAATAGTTGAATTGTGATTTGTATAATTTGGCTTTATCCCTATGACCATAGGCAGAAAAACTATATAACTGACAGATGGAGAGCAGGGTTGGCTTAGAGGTGATATCTTTTTGGATTGCCATTTTTTTTTAAAAAAAAAATCATTGTTAGCAGAGGCCATTTAGGTTATTGATTCTATCTCATCCTTGATAACAGAAGAAGAAGAAAAAACATTTGTGTTAATTACCCATACATCCTTTGTGCAGATTTAAGGAAGGAGAATCTTGGTGCCAAACTGTGTCTCCCTCTCTCCCTCCATTTTTCTACCTCCTTCCCTCCCTTATCTCATTTAAGGTATTTTAAAATAATTAAAAGTTTGTTTCCAGTTATTAGCAGAGCTAAACAACATTATCCAGAAGCAATTAAATATTTTTATATATCGTGACAGTACAAATGTGATCCAGTTTATAGAAATATTGTCATACAGTGCCTATGTACATATGTGTAGATACATATATTCTTTTCCGACCTGTGTAAGACAGCTATTTTTCTTTGGGACTTTTCTGTCCCAATGAACAGACGAAAATCTCCCGTGTGCAATATATTAAAACAACTGTGATTAACTGTGAGAGTGATGGAGAAAAGGCTGTCATGTTTTATAAAATCGAATCCCTCAGCACTCCTCAGTGACATGTCTCTTGTTCACACTTAAAGAAAATATGCCACATAGCTTCTATTAAGCTGAAGCTACACAAATATGGTTTTTGTATCCAGCAATGGAATGTTACTTTCTTCTGGACCTATTTTCTATACAGTCTGCTGATGCATGAATATCAAACTATCTCATTCTTTGGGCATTAGTAGTGGAATGTAAAAGGAAAATTCACTGTCCTCGCTCAGGATGATTTTTTAAATTACATATGTATTTGGATTAGAAATTATGTTTTCCTTATTGGCATTGTCCCCATAGTTAGACCTCAAGTAAATCACTATTCTCTCTTTTTCCTCATTAGATGCCTGTTTGCATATGTTTAGTTTCAAAATTGAATAGAATGCCTTTATTCTGTTGCCATCTGGATTGTTTTTTTCTCAAGCAAATGTTTTCCAGGTGCATACAATCCATTTTGATTTTCAAAAAGATTCCACAGTTTTGAAGTTAGTTTTTGTGAGGGAAGGAAGAGACAGAATCCTAAGAAGTAAATACTATATTTATTTATTTGATATATTTTTTTTGGTTGGTTTATCAGTCAAATTTATAGAGTCATCCATCACATGAAAAAGTTACTCTGGGCAGCCTACAATAAAGGAATAAAACAGACAACATATAAAATTATTCAGGAAAAATTAAAATGGCAATTAAAGGCTAAGTGACTGCATCAGACATTACCAACAATGCCATTAAATAGCAATAGCACTTAGATTTATATACCACTTCATAGTGCTTTTACAGCCCTTTCTAAGCGGTTTACAGAGTCAACATATTGCCCCCAACAATCTGGTTCCTCATTTTACCCACCTCAGAAGATGGGAGGCTGAATCAATCTTGAGCCGATGAGATTTGAACTGCCAAATTGAAGTTGTCAGCCTACAGTGCTGCACTCTAACTACTGTGCCACCTTGGCCCAAATCCCTTGGGACCACAGGTTTAATGGCATAACTAGATTTTGAGGGACCTCTAGAGATCAACAGGGATGGAGCCATTCTCAGTTCTCCTAAGGCAGGCACCACCAAAGAAAAGAAGGCTGTAGATCAGTACATTCTGTTTTTGTCACAGGAACATCTTCAGGGACACTGTGAGGAATTTTCTGGATATTCAATGGTTATTTAAGGGAAATTTCCAATGCAAGGAAACTCAACGGGGAAGCTGGTAGGAAGTCAGAAGTTGTTCCTACTCCCACTGCTTTTTTGCCCATCCGTAGTCATTCTCTTTAAGTAAGGAAATATCTCTGAAATAATGACCCAATGGGGCACTGATTGTTCAATGATATATAAGACCTATATTAAATAATTTCTTGGAGACAAACTTTGAAACTGCCCTCTCCCCAGAAATGATATTAAAGATGGATCTTAAACTGTTTAGAAAAAACAATTCTGTATTTATGCTTTAAAATTTGGTGTGTAAAATGTTTATCCCTCTAAAAATGCTAGCTCAAGGATTTTCTGGTACCATGTTTAATATTAAAATAGAAATAATGTTATATTTTGAAATGATTTGAGCTTGTTACTTAGGGAATTCACCTTTTCATTATACCATTTCCTTATTTTAAATCTCTTCCCAGTGGTACTCTTGGTATTCATTGATCAATAACCATTGCAAGTTTAGAGTTTTGTTTGCAATAAATTTGGAATGCTTGTTTTGAACTATATTATAATATACCACACCATGTCATATAGTGGCATCTATTGCCATTTGGATTCAACTACAGATCTGCTTCTGCTAAATGCTATAACCTAATTTGGAATTTTAGGTGTTGCAGCTTGAACATGGTCCAGGAATAAGGTACAGGTTAGGGGCAGCAAGATAAGTAAGAATTGAAACAGCCAGTGACACATCAGACTCTTGCATATTTACAGGCCAACAAATCAAATTTTTTTTATTAAAATTGTCACATCTATAAGACTAAACAGATGATACATCAAGTAAATCATATTCCATGTTAAAGGGAAAAAAAGGCTCAAGAGAGAATCCATCTAATGTGATTTTTAATTGAATCCAGAATATTTACATATTTAGTATTATCTTGTTAATACTATGCAGTATTTGTTTATTTAAATTTAAAATAATGTAATGTACAAGCAATAAAGAAAGAAATAAAAATATAAAAATCCAAGTTACAATAATAAACACACAAGCATACATACAGAAGATATATATATAGTAAGAGCTGAATTTCCAGGTCATAAAAAAAGCCCTAAGGGTTATTTAATGATAAGCTGATAAGTGGCTATGCTCATGCGTTTAGAATTCATCTGTAAGATGGATCACCATGTTTCCAGCTCTGTTAAGGAAGGTATTGATCTGGATAGATCCAACCCAAGGTTAATCCATCAGGTTCCCAGATAACAGTGTCAGGTAGACAAGTCCTAGATTCTTCAATTGCTAATTGAAAGCAGCAGATAGTTAGTGATTTGTCAGTGGCACCTCTGCAAAATTAGTGCTGGGAATACCAAGTTTATTAGAAACATTGTATACATTCTGTATCACAAGGATAGTAAATAGTAAAATAACATCACAAGGTAAAGACAAAATAGACTTGACTTCAGAACAAAATTTGCATTGAAAAATAACACACCCAATGGGAAGCCGTTGAACGCTACTGATACTCAAATGTTTGGCAAAACAGAACAGTTCTTAAAACTTTTTAAAAAGATGGCAAGATGAGAATCATGATTTCAGAATGGTATGAGCACTCTAATGTTAAGTCTTTCTTTCTTCCCCAAGTCTTTTAGCTTTTTGTCACCACGATGTAAAAGAGATGTTGAGATTCTAGAAAGCGTGCAGAGAAGAGCAACAAAGATGATTAGGAGACTGGAGGCTAAAACATATGAAAAACGGTTGCAGGAACAGAGCATGTCTAGTTTAATGAAAAGAAGGATTAGGGGAGACATGATAGCAGTGTGAAGGCTGCCACAAAGAAATAGTAATCAAACTATTCTCCAAAGCACCTGAGGGTAGGACAAGAAGCAATATATAGAAACTAATCAAGGAGAGAAGCAACTTAGAACTAAGGAGAAATTTCCTGATAGTTAGAACAATTAATCAGTGGAACAACTTGCCTCCAGAAGTTTTGAATGCTACAACATTGGAGGTTTTTAAGAAGATGTTGAATAACTATTTGTCTGAAGTGGTGTAGGGTTTCCTGCCTAAACAGGGGGTTGGACTAGAAGATCTCCAAGGTCTCTTCCAACTCTCTTCTATTCTATATTCTATTAAGGTCAGGCTGGTTCTAGTGAGATGGTCTTGAAGGTTGAGCCTACAGTTCATTATTCATCTTGTGATAGTGACTTTGGATATGATGTTCTCCAGCTTGCATCATGTCTCTTGCTAACAAGGCAATGAATAATAACATTTGAAGAGAAATTAAGATATTTCATTATTCAGTTAGTGACAGCAAAACATACCTGATATTCTGAAGAAATACCAGAATCAGTTATTGTCATTAGTTGACCCATCGCGACCACATGGACAATGTTCTTCCAGGCCTTTCTGTCTTCTACCATCCCCCGGAGTCCATTCAAGTTCATGCCTACTGCTTTGGTAACTACATCCAGCCACCTCATTCTCTGTCATCCCTTTCTTCTTTTACCCTCAATTTTTTCCAGCATTAGGCTCTTCTCTAGTGAGTCCTTCCTTCTCATTAGGTGGCCAAAGTGTTTGAGTTTCATCTTTACGATCTGGTCTTCTAAAGAGCAGTCAGAGTTGATCTCGTCTAGGACTGACCAGCTTGATCACCTTGCAGTCCAAGGACTTGCAGGAGTCCTTTCCAGCACCATAGTTCAAAGGCCTCCATTCCAGAATCTGTAATCAGTTCATATTTGACTACAACCTGTTTGTTTTCTTTGATTCAAGTATCTGCACCACTTTGGAGATATCCTTATTGCTAGAACACTGTGCCAGATTATGCAAGGAGGACTCTCTTTTTCTCACACTATAAAATATTAAATTGCCATAAAAAACATTTGTCGCTCCATTTCTTCCCACATGCAACCATCAGGAGAGTCAAATTCAATTTAATTCAATTCAACTAAAGAGCATAAAATACCCTTCTTCCCACTTCAGTAGGTTGTCTCAATTTAAAATGATTTGAGTTACATTATAATAGCTTTTGTTATTTAAAAGAAAATGGATGCTGTCTTTCAAAAGAGTGATCTGTAATTTCAAAGCATCCTTCATTGCCGGGCTAATCAAATTAGTTTTGATCCAATTCAGCTTTCATTTATGGCATGAATTTGTTTATTTATTTGCTGTTTATTATATTTTGATAGTATAATATTCCAGAAAGACTCATTTTAAATAATAATTTGCAAAAAAAAAATTATTTTTTTGGAATAACATTGAAGTGTCTCTGCAAACTGCAGATCAATTAGGAACCCAAGTGCAATCTGAGCTAGATTGTCGATGTGTGATGAAAGCATACAATCGTTGTATTGCTTGCTGTTTTGATAAAAAGGAATTTTTAATAAAGGTACAGTGTCAGGTCATATTATTGGAATTCCTGATTAAAATGAATATAAATTCTGCTACAGCAGTTCTCTATTTTATTATCTATACAGGCAGTCCTTGATTTACAACCCATTCATTTTAATGAATATTCAAAGTTATGACACTGAAAAAAGTAACTTATATCAGGCTTTTATACTTATGACCATTGCATTTCTCCATAGTCGCAACTGACCAAGCATGTGACCACCATTTATAACCTTCCCAACTGGATTCTGACAAGCAAAGTCAATAGGGGAAACCAGGTTCCAATAACCACATGATTCATTTAACAACTGAAGTGATTCATTTAACAACTGTGGCAGAAAAAGTTGTTGAATGATAACTGCCTTGGAAATTTTGAGCTCAATTGTGGTCGTAAGTCAAGGACTACTTGTATAAAACAATAGCAGAACTTACCTAAAGATTTTATCATCAAAAACCATGATGTTTACTACTAACTTGAATGGATTTAAAGGCGGATTAGATAAATTCTTAATTTTACTTCCGGACTAGGGACAGTATATCTACGTATAACAATTTCAAGGAAACAGTCATGGGAGAAGAATATTTTATTTTTTGAAACAATTTTATGGTTACTAGCTCACAAAATGTTACTGGGGTGGCTAACAGTTATAAGCAAAACAGGGTAAACAATAAACTTAAAAGAATTACAACCAGACTTTATAAAAATTTTATAAAACAATACAAAGGTCAAAACTACAATTCCTTCAAATAACCTATTTATTGCATTAGTTCACCTAACATCCTAAACCAGGGCTCAGAGGAAGGACCAAGTTTTAAAGGTTTATGAATGACTGGTAGACATAGTATTACATGAGCATACCACAATATTCTTATAACTATCTGTGCTGCTGTCTTCTGGATCAGTTATACTTCCAGGCAGTTTTCAAGGGTAGCCCCATGTACAGCATTTTCCAATAGTCCAAGTGAGAAGTGATCAAGGTATGAGTAATCGTAAGTAAGGCTTTTTAATCAAGGAATCAACACAGATGAACTTAAAGAGCTATAAAAGACCAGCTTGACCATAGCTGCTGCTGATCTTCAAACAGGACTGATGAGTTCAAGAGGATCCCCAACTGTGCATCAATTCCATTGGAGAAGTAAAACCTCATCTAAAAGTAAGGGTGAGCAATCTCCATATCTGAAATATCTTAAAATCTACAGGTTCTTGGTCTTGTGCAGCTTGAGCTGATACTTCGGGTCCCCATCTGATCCCCATAACCTCAAGATGCTGGAAAATGACCTTGATAGTATCACTTGGTTGGCCTGAAGGTAGAGATATATAGCTGTGTTTCATCACCATATTGATGATACTTAAACTCATGCCAATGGATTACGTCTCAATGGTATAATGCAAATATTAATTAGGAATGAAGAGGAAACAGAGCACTGGGATCTTCTCAAACCGGAGGTTTAAGCCCTATCTCTACCATTACTGATGATATTAAAAGCCACATAAATCTTAAGGGCTGAGATGAATGTGTTATCCTTATCTTGCTCCCACTTAAGGTCACTATAAGTGTGATAATTACTGTCAGTATAATAACCCTGTCTAAAACCTGATTAAAAAGCTCCAGATAGTCTGTCGCTTTTATTTATATTTACACACACACATGCACTAGGTAGTACATCTTTTTGCCTAAATTTATATTTTAATTTTTGCCAATATCCTCTACCTAACAAAACTCTTGTAACTACTAACCACTACATCAAAATAAAATTAGTCTCTTTTGAATCAAACTCAGCTATTTAATGCCCATATAATATCCATATATTGTAGCTCTGCCAGTGAAAAATCAGTTATAAAAGAAAGAAAGGAAGGAAGGAAGGAAGGAATGAACGAACAAACGAAGGAACGAAGGGATTTTGTTGTTGTTGCTTTCAATTATCAATTTCCCACCCCTGGAATTTTCTCGAGTCCCCCATATGAATATTAACCAAGCCCAATTGTGCTGAGTCCAAAAAAGAACAATTAGTTGTTTTTGCCATCTTTTGGGTTTATCTGTGAAAACAAAATAAATATTGAGTTGTAAATTTTTTAAAAAGATGTAATGATATCAGATCAAAGTTACCTATAAAGGGTCAACATAAATTAGTAGCAGTCAATCTTTTCTTCAGTGACAATATGTATAAAATGATAAATGCTTTATATATTGGAGCAGATCGACTTTATCAGCTATGATACAGTAACTGAGTATAAAGAAATTGTTAGACAATGAAATTCTGCTGACCCTGCAGAATTCCTTGACTTCTGGCACAACATGTGAAGCTGAAAAGGTGAAAAGAAGAACAATAAATAGATTGCAAGTCCTTGGCAATGAGAGTCCTTGGTAAAGTCAGCATGCTAAGAACATCCTTTGATAACCTTTGGAGGAAAAAAGAGGTCCTTAATAAGGTGTCTAATTGAGTGTAAAATTGTTAATGGTATAGATAATGCCAAAGCATTTTACTACTCATGGACCAGTTTAGAGGAGAGAACAGTGTGACAGAAAGAAAAGAAATGAGTTATTGGATGTCAAAACTTGTTTACATTGAGACTGAAGACATGTAAGTTGAAAGAAAACTCCACACAGTAAAGTGTATCTAGACCCGTGTTCCTGAAAGTGAGGCTACTAAGGATTTAAATAAATACTCAATGTATCAATAAGCAATGTAGTGGCCCAACTGGCTGTGTTCCCTTAGAATATAATAAAGAACTATTACAACTACTTCAGAAAGAATAATCAGTTGTTGCAATTTTTAATACTTGTATACTTTGAAATGTAGATTAATTTTTTCTACTATATTAATCATTGAAGTGTAGGGTTAACTAGATCAGGTTCCCCAACTCCCCAATCACAGTTCCCCTCCCACCCCTCCTCACTCCGCCACCAAGCCGTAAAGATTGGGGACTGCTGAACTACATGGAGTAATTGATATGATTATATTAAATGTATTTAATGATTGCTTCTAGTATATGTAAATATTCTAGTACAAACTAAACATTGGTAAAAAAACAGGAAATGGGCAGATATTATAAAATTGATCACACTTTACAACAAAATGGATAATCTACAGTACCAGCTGAATCTACATACCCACTTTGCTTTTATATATTAGGTTAGGTTCATTCCAGATTCACATTGCTTATCTTCTCTATGTAAATACCATGAAATAGGACACCAGTGTTTATAAGAAGCCTATGAAGACTGATATAAATTGAAAACATAGTTTTTGCTACTGTAAATATATTAAATATTATGTGAGAAAATAATGGTCCATTCTAGAGTTGGGTGTATAAGAGTCAGCCTGGTGTAGTGGTTAAGACATCAAGATAGAAATTGGGAGAGTTGTAATTGTAAAAGGTATAGATAATGTCAAAGCATTTTATTGCCACCCTTGACATGAAGCCATCAGTAAATCCTGCACCAATCACTTTGTCAGCCTAGGAAGAAAGCAATGGCAAACCATTTCCAAAATCTTGCCAAGAAAACCCACAAAAAGTAGTCCAGACAATTACCAGGCATCAACACTGACTCAAGGGCACAAAAAAAAGAATAATTGGATATTATAATAATTATTGGAAGAATAATTCCTCCTAATCATAGCACTTACATCTATAAAATAACTGATGAATGAAGCAGCATTGTCCTGGTGGCATTTTTGCATGATTCTTTAATGGAAGAATCCTAACTCTTGTAAAATAGATGTTTCACAGTCCATAGTCAAATACCACATTTTTTATTTATTTAGAATAGTTAAAAGACTTCTAAAACTGCTACCAGTCAGTAGAGACTGGTGCAGTTTTAAAGTGCAGTTTTGTTTATTTATTTATTATTTGACTTATTTTTATTTGCTCTTCAAACTATAACATGACCCAGTTCTATCCTCACCTTCATTCATAATACAATTAATATTTGTCAGCTGTCTCTTCCTTATACTTTTTCAAAATGTATTTGACTACAAGTCCCAAAATTCACAGAATCCCTGTTGGTTGGGTTTTCTGGCACGTGTTTAACTCTTCTGAGAAAAGCAGGAGTAAGGAGGCTAACACAGGCATTAAGCCAATACTATCAATATAATATAAACAATCCAAATCTAGCACAAATAACTGATTGGGATCAATGGGATTTACTTCTGTTTAAAATATTACATTAGAATGGAATTTGAAAGTGTCAGATTTCTTATGCAGTCAGAAATGTGTTTAGTGAGCCATCTGTGAGTTATTTTGCTGTCCAGTATGCAGAAAATAAAAAGATTATTTATACTTTCTCTCCATGTTCATTCTCCTTTGAGACAACACTGTACATTGCAAATGAATATTTTTAACAGAATATGAAGTAGCTACTTTTGTTGAATAAAAGCAGAGGGGGTTGATTTGAGTGGAGAAGTAAAGTGTATCTAGAGCTTGATTTACTCTGTGTTTATCACCTCAGTCCTGTCACTTCATAGAAGGGGAAAACATGTAGAATTATTTGGGGATAAAGCAACTTGTGTAAAAGGAGCAGATTGGCTGGCTTCTTGAATTGTATAATGAACAAGTAAATTCCAGGATCTATACTATATGTTGACATGTAATTTAGTTTTTGAGCTAAGTTTAACATGAGAAAACACATATACTATATAGTTCTTAGACTGTGCTTCCTTAATCAGTGTACAGCAGTGATGTGCAGTCAGGGGAGGCAGGAGAGGCAGGGCCTCACCACTGTCATCATGAAAAGAAAAAAAATGGTGGACTCTTGTGACGAGCCGATTGACAGATGATGGAAGCAGTTAGCTTCCTCCCATAATTGGGGCTTACCAGGGGTTGTAAAAATCTAATAGATACCTTTCACCCTGGCTTCGCTGATAACGGATAAGAGCCTGTGGCCTAATGGCTAAGATGTCTGCCTAGTATGTAATATAGCCCAGGTTCAAATCCCAGTAAGGGTATGGCTAGCTGATGAGAGCTAAATAGCTTGAAATAGATCTATACTAGTCTCCCTTTATTTATTTATCAGCACAAATAACACACACACACACACACACACACACACATATATATATATGTTATATTTATGCTGATAAATAAATAAAGGGAGACTAGTATAGATCTATTTCAAGCTATTTAGCTCTCATCAGCTAGCCACACCCTTGTTGGGAATCGAACCTGTGCTCTATTGCCTCTTAGGCAGATGTGTTAACCATTGAGCTACAAAGCTCGACTCCTTATCAGCCAGCCAGGCTAGCTGATGAGAGCTAAATAGCTTGAAATAGATCTGTACTAGTCTCCCTTTATTTATCAGCATAAATATAACAAATGTAACAAAAAGGCAACAGTAAAAAATATTGGGTTTCTGTCTGGATGGTCTCTTGTGACGAGCCGAAGACAGAGAGTGGAAGTGTGACCTTCCTCCCATATTTGGGCATACCAGGGGTTGTGACTTTATATATATATATATATATATATATATATATATATATATATATATATATATATATATATATATATATATATATATATATATATATATAAAAGATTTTTACAACCCCTGGTAAGCCCTAATTATGGGAGGAAGCTAACTGCTTCCATCATCTGTCAATCGGCTCGTCACAAGAGTCCATCACGACAGAAACCCAATATTTTTACTGTTGCCTTTGTTATATTTTTGTTTTTTTATTTGTGCTGATAAATAAATAAAGGCACAAATAAACACACACACACACACACACACACACACACACACACACACACATATATATATATATATATATATATATATATATATACACACATACATACACATACACACATACACACACACACACACACACACACACACACACACACACAGTGTTTGAAAATGTCTTGAAGTGAAGGGTGAAAATAAGGAAATAAATTCCTGAAATGGTTTAAGAACCTTTCATATATATTTCCTTATTTTCACCCTTCATTTCCAGACATTTTCAAATACTGGATGTAATTTTGAATACATCATAAAAATAATACATGAAAATGATTTAAGAGTAAAATCCAATTTAATATTTATATTATTAAATCATGCCATTTTTTTATTTTTCTCCTGATTCTAGGGTTTTAGTGTTCTAGATTAGGAGTCTGTCTTAAACCCTTTGTGATCAGTCATCTACTGCATAAAAAACCTGTATGAATTCAGTGTAAAGAAGTTAATATGATAGTTGAACAGAGAGACAGTCAGGCATGCTCAGTTAAATGACTGGACCAATCTATTATTATCTGTGTGCTTTAATTCAGGGATGTCAAACTTGCCTGCGGGCTGGATGCATCATGCACCCATCCCTGGTTTAGCGAAGGGGAAAATGGTCACGATACGTCCTGTGATGACTAGATACCAAGACTTTGACACCCCTGCTCTAATTGCAAAATTATTCCACACCATTCATTCATTCATTCATTTGTTAAATAGCTATACCCAATTGCAGAACTCTGGTTGGCTACACAATTACAAAGTGGGCAATTAAAAAGAATTTTCATCACATCCCCCATTTAAAGGGGCTGAGCATATACCAACTCAAAGCTTGGGAAAAAGAGCCATGTTTTTGAGGCTCTTTTCGAGTGGGAGTTATTTACTTAAGAAGTTGCAGTGAAAACATACACAGGAACTAAGATCATACATCACATTAAGCTAAGTTTGTTTCACCACAAATAAACCACAATGGTTTGCTTTATACATTGTGTTATGCCATACATAAAAAACACAGTGTATCTTTGTCAGTTCAGTCACAAACAAAAAAATATTTCTTGATCACAACACAAGATGTAGTCTGTCTTTGTAGGATACTTTTCAGTGATAACAGTTTTGATCATATTGCATTTTCTATTTTAGTTGCGAATAACCCCATTTGACCTGATGGGACTTCCTTCTAAATAAAGGATCATGTATAAAAATTAGTGTCATGGTATTTCTATTCATTTTAATAGCATAATTATAACTGTTGCTTCCATGCGCTCTGACCAGGAGTGGTATTCACTTGCCTTCCCTAGCAGTTCGCAAATGTGAGCGTGCGCATGTGCTCCACCTTCTGTGCATGAGCTTTTGGTGAAATAAGCCTAAATGGGATGCAAAAGAATCCAGGCAGGTGTGGATTTCCGCTACCAGTTTGGACAAACTGGCCCAAACCGGTAGAATACTACCTCTGGCTCTAACGATGACAACTTCTCCCAACCAGAACATGCTGCGCTAAACATCTGATTTGGCATTCTTATGGTTATAAATCTCAGAAGAGTTCTTTACACTTATGAGCCATCAGTAGCTTATTTTATTGATTTATCTTAGTAGTGTGGAAGCTCTTTAAAAATTTGTTTTCCTTACGTGCAACATTTGTAACTTGTGAGTTACAAGTTAATTAAGTGCAAATACATTAACAAAAAAGGCACACTTAGTTAACAAAAGTTCTTTTGGGCTTCCTCCATTTGATTTGTATGGTTTTGCTGCTAGGAAGAACTGTCCATTTAGGGTCAAGCTATATTTTAAAACCAATCCTATCAAATGCTTTGTAGATTTTTCACTTAAATCTTGAAAGATGTAGTAGGAAAAGGAGCACAGTGTAAGCTCCACTCACTTGACAGACTCATTACTTAACATGTACTTACTTCCAGGAATAAGGTTGATTTTTAATTTTAGTTGGGTTGCTCTGAATTAAATTATCCATTTATAATTTAAGTCAAAAATCAAGAGGGTTATAGATACCTCTCCTTAGGTATCTTAACATTTGAATAGCAGAAAAAGAAGTAAATGTAAAGAAAACGAATTAACCTTTTCAGTGTGTGGTTACAAAGGATATTAAAATCTTCAGAATTCCACAATTTTATCCATAGGCTGCATAGTCACAAAAACATGCCACTTTCAAGCTTAACTTCAGTTTTATAAATTTCTATAGAGAAATGAATAAAATATTTGCATATTTATATGTATTATAAAGATTCGAATCAATACTTGTGGCATTATAATTACATTCAGAACAAGCTAAAGCACATATCTGTGATTTTGTAATTTTGTTAAGTCATTAATACATATGTACAATACATACATTTTAAAGTTTATATCTTCCAGTTTTGTAGAATATAAAACACTGATAAGCTACATTTGGGAAGTACCAGGCCATGGGGCTTCTCTGTTGCAGCCTTTGACAAATGGATCATTCTCCCTTCAGATGTTAAGTTAGCTCCATCCCTTTTCATATTCTGAAAGTTCATTAAGATCAGGGGTCTCAGAGAACAGGAGACTTGTTCACATGTCCACTATTGAGATGGATGGACTCATTCTCTCTCTGTTTGGAATTGTATATATTTTTAATTCTATTATTCATTTTAAGGCTATTGTTTTATTTTATGCTTTTTAAGATATGTGTGTGTGTGTGTGTCTGTGTGTCTCTGTCTGTGTGTGTATTTGTTTATTTATTTACTGACTAATATATCTTGCCCAGAGTCATTTGTTGTGAGATGTGTGGCTATGTAGATTTGATTAATGAATAAAATAAATAAATATATTAATTCTATTTCATACCTAAATGATAGGACAATGTATAAATCAAACCACTACGTCTTATTTAACTATCCTTGACCAATATGCTAACTAAAATATAGATATTATCCCATCATGTTTATATTCCAAAGTTTAAGCCGTTAGGGACTGGATGAGGGCTAACAAGCTTGTACTCAACCCGGAGAAGACCGAGTGGCTGTTGTGTTTCCCTCCCAAAAATTCGACCAGTGTTCCATCGCTCAGGCTGGGGGGTCAAATTTTGTACCCCTCAGAGAGGGTTCGCAACTTGGGAGTCCTCCTGGATCCACAGCTGCCTTTCAACCACCATCTGACAGCTGTGACAAGGGGGGCATTTGCCCAGGTTCGCCTGGTACACCAGTTGCGACCCTACCTGAACCGGGAGGCTCTCACAACAGTCACTCGGGCCCTTGTGACCTCTAGGCTGGAATACTGCAATGTGCTCTACATGGGGCTGCCCTTGAAGAGCATCCGGCGACTTCAGCTAGTCCAGAGTGCGGCCGCACGAGTGATTGTGGGTGCACCTCGGTTCGCCCACATAACACCTATCCTCCGCAAGCTGCGCTGGCTACCTGTTGATCTCCGGGTGCGCTTCAAGGTGCTACTCACCACCTATAAAGCCCTCCATGGTAGTGGATCTGCGTACTTGAGAGACCGCCTCCTGCCAATTACCTCCCTGCGACCTATAAGATCACATAAATTGGGCCTCCTCCGAATACCATCCGCCAGTCAGTGTCGACTGGCAACTACACGGAGGAGGGCCTTTTCAGTAGCAGCTCCGACCCTTTGGAACGATCTCCCCGTGGAGATTCGTACCCTCACCACCGTCCAGACCTTCTGCATAGCCCTCAAGACCTGGCCCGTCAGGCCTGGGGATAAGATCACAATCTGTCCCCACCCGAATGAAGAATGAATGTTGTGTACTATTTTACTCTTATGTATTGTTTTATGTTTATTGTTTATACCCCCCTCCCTATTTTATGTAAGCCGCCCTGAGTCCCCGCGGGGAAAAGGGCGGCCTATAAATATTAATAAAAATAAAATACTAAAACTATTTGTCAAAATTTTCTTTGAAAATAATTAAATTCTATTCAATTTTATATTGTTCACTTGTCTATGACTGATCATTAAAATTTCAGATCATAAAAAAAAATTGGGGACTCAAAACTTTTATTGAGACCTCACAATAGCATATTCAAATATGCATAACATCAACTAACTAAAAGTTTGCTTTCAAAATATTAGTGCACTATTACTTTGATAATACTTTATATGCATGGAAACCCAAATAGAAGATTATTTTTGGGAATTAAGAGTCATTTTTCTTGTTAATATAGCTTTTAGTCCCTAGTCTATTAGAATGATCATTATTTATTTAAAAATTAGGACTATTTAATTGGAAAGGTAAGTTTTATGTATATTTATAGTGATTGTTTTATTGTAATAGGATATTTAAAGATTTTCCTCTTCATAATTTATATATTTCCTATGTACTGTTGGTGGTCCATACATACACTATCATGCATGAAAGATTTTAGCACTCTCCTCTCTATTTGTATTTGGAGAATTAATACATGTGAATAGGAAAAGTATTTTAAAAGAATTACAGAATAGAATTAGAATGTCAAGGTCTTAATGTTAACTCCAGGTGCAGCCTCATTGCACACAGATGAAAAAGTGGGATTTTGATCACCAAGTCAAAACCAGTTACTGTTTTTCTATGTGCCCCTGATTAATTAAGTGCTGTTTTTTTAAAAGTAAAACATCTTGTCTTATGGAGACAAGGCAGATATACTGGTGGATAAGATTATTTTGGTGATTAAAGTTCATTAAAAAATAAAGGAACAGAAGAAAATAATATTAACTCCACAGCAATGTTTCCAGCTTTTTTATGATTTTTCTGTTATTATTCAGTGTTCTGGTTTCAACACCAAAAGTTATGTTGAAATCTACACATCCAGAAGTTTCCAAAAATTTTGAACTACCCTTATGATCATTCCATATTTTTCTGAAACACAATGCATGTCCTAAATTTGCACTAATACTAGTTTGTAAACATTGAAAATACATATATATTTGCATATATATTTGCACTAATACTAGTTCGTAAATATTGTAAATACATACATATAAAAACCTTTTTTTTCGTATGTGGAGTGTGTGTGTATAAAATTAAATGATCCCACGTTCTTTTAAATTAGCTTAATTTATTCTTTTTACTGTATTGTTGTATTCTTTTAACTCTATAGTGGGGTATGTATGTGGAGAATGCTTGGCCGGTGCGTATGAGGTGATTGAGAGTGCGGCCTGGAGTCCCCTCCACTGAGTGCAGAAGCAGAAGTGAATGGGGGCCCGGATTCGTCTCTCATCCCAGAGTGTTTGGTATGAATGGCCTGCCGAGAAGAATGGGGGCCTTGGGAGGGAGGGGGGGTCTACGGGGATGGGGATGAGCCAGAGCATCGCGGTCACGACTGGGAGGGGCAGGTATGACGGGAGCTACAGGGCTAGCCATTACCGGGGAAGGAGTGTTCGCTACGTCACAGCGATTGGGAGGCACTCCAAATGGTCACTCACGCCCTCGTCACCTCAAGACTCGACTACTGTAATGCGCTCTACATGGGGCTGCCCTTGAAAAGTGTTCGGAGACTACAATTGGTCCAGAATGCAGCCGCGCGACCAATACTGTGTGTACTGAGATACACCCATGTTACACCTATCCTCCGTGAGCTGCACTGGCTCCCTATTGGTCTCCGAACGCGCTTCAAGGTGCTGGTTATCACCTTTAAAGCCCTACATGGCCTAGGACCTGGATATCTCCGTGACCGCCTCCTGCCACATACCTCCCAGCGTCCGATAAGATCTCACAGGATGGGCCTTCTCCGGGTGCCATCGATTACACAATGTCATCTGGCGGCTCCTCGGGGGAGAGCCTTCTCTGTAGCTGCCCCGGCCCTATGGAATGATCTACCCCCTGAGATCTGGACCCTCCCCACTCTCTCGGCCTCCCGGAAGTCTACTAAGACCTGGCTGTTCCGGCAGGCCTGGGGCTGCCGATCCTTGATTGAGCTCCAGCCCCACTAAGATTGAGTGCATGTTTTGTTCTTTTAACTGCTTTGTCTCTGTATTTTAAATTCTTTTTAATATTTTTAACTTGTTTTATGTAAGCCACCCGGAATCCTTCGGGATTGGGCGGCATACAAATTTATTAAATCTTAATCTTAATTTAATCATATGAACAACAATAGATTTTCATGCAATTGATTTCTGCATTTTAAAATATACAGTTGAACACCTCAGTTATACATCAGTGTGTGACTTATATTTCTCAGCAAACATGTATACTACTGACTCTAGAGTTTTTGGGGGTTTCATGGTCCTTTTCTGATTATGAATGAATGGAACTAGGAAAAAAATTCCATAGATGTTTGAACTATTACAAATTTAACAATTTGGTGACATTTCAGTTTCTATTTTGTTTTACATACTGTAGTGTGTTTCTACTTATAATAGGTCAGTGGATGCAGCATAAAACAATGCAAAGAAAATACAATATATAATGGGTAAATATCACACTTGATTGTTACACTTATATATTCTTGGAGACCATCATAGAACTGGATTTAGGTTTTTTTTAATCTTTCTGTCACAAAGTTTAGAATATATAAGCCAGACTTGTATCAACAAAATAAAATTATAATATGAAAAGACATATAATTTATGCTGAGGATATACAATTCTGAAAGCTTGTATGATTTGGAAGCTATAGCAATGAACTATTTCATGTTTGACAGATATGCTGCTGTCTACCCTTCAGTGCTAGTTTCGGAGAATGGCTGAGCAATCGCTGAGCACACTTAACCATATGGAACAGTGGGATGTTATTATTTGGAGTGTACTTTTTCAGATCTGCTCTATTTAATCATATATAGTATCAGAGTATTTCAGCACAGCCCATGAAGAAAGAGGTATCTGAAAAATGAGAGAATATCTGCCACTCCTGGCCACATCATTTTTTCCCCATATTTATTTATGGAGGCAAAAAGAGAGAGAAGAAATGATTGTGAGTAATAAAATTAAGTATTTCTGTAGAACTTGGCACAAATGAGGGAACAGGTTTGGGAACATTATAACACGTACATTATTTTTATAGAAATTATTTATTTCTCATAGTGCAGTCCAGAAACAGTATATTTCTTTGGCTTTTAGAGAATAACAACAGGGAGAACCAATGTGTGCAGCCAATACCACAGTTATAAATTTCAACAGTGAAGAACAAAACAGAAAGTATTAGCTTAGTGAACAGAATACTTTGCTTAGACTGCAAAGAAAGGAAGTGAGTTCAGATCCCAATGGAGATCCTGTTTTTATTAGAAATTCTTCATATCTTTAATGCACTGTGTCAAGATACTCATGCTTTTAGTGCTTAATTATCTGTATCATCCCCAAATAAACTGTAGTTAATGAAAATAGTTAAACAGCTCCCTTTATTCAAGGCAAAGTAATAATATAATGCTCTCAAGAGCTGAAATGTCCTGCATTACTAATAAGAGATGTTCCAGAAGATGAATCATTAAAATTTTACTGTACAATGCCTTCCCCACATCTTCCCTACCCTTCCAGGATTAATGTTATGGTAGAATCTGAAGTAGTATTTTAAGTGTCATACTTTCCAAATGTTGTGATGCATTTATTCATACAAAAACTGTCATTCATTTTTTATTAAGGAAACACACACACACACACACACACACACACACACACACACACACAGATAGATATAGATATAGATATAGATATAGATATAGATATAGATATAGATATAGATATAGATATAGATATAGATATAGATATAGATATAGATATGTGGTTTTTTTATTTGTGCTGATAAATAAATAAAGGGATCAGCACAAATAAAAAAAACACAAATATAACAAAGGCAGCAGTAAAAAATATTGGGTTTCTGTCGTGATGGACTCTTGTGACGAGCCGATTGACAGATGATGGAAACAGTTAGCTTCCTCCCATAATTGGGGCTTACCAGGGGTTGTAAAAATCTAATATACATTATATACATACATACATACATACATACATACATACATACATACATACATACATATATATATATATATAATGTATATTAGATTATATTAGATATAATGTATAATGTGTGTGTGTGTGTGTGCGTGTGTGTGTGTGTGTGTGTGTGATGCAGCAGCTCGGTGACTAAGATACTGAACTTGTCGATCAGAAAGGTTGGCAGTTAGCCGGCTCGAATCCCTAGTGCCAACAGAGTGAGTTCCTGTAACTTATACCAGCTTCTGCCAACTTAGCAGTACGAAAGCATATAAAAATGCAAGTAGAAAAAAGGAACCACCTTTAATGGGAAGGTAACAGTGTTCTGTGTGCCTTTAGTGATGCCGGCCACATGACCACGAAGATGTTTTTGGATAGCACTGGCTCTTTGGCTTTGAAACAGAGATGAACACCATCCCCTAGAGTCGGGAATAACTAGCACATATGTGGGAGGGGAACCTTTACCTTTCTACATGTACATACACATAATTTTGTATGTATATCTAAATTTAAAATCACTTATTAATTTGTACTTTTTAAGGAAAATATATTCTGACAGAATAATATTCCAAAGCTACTATTGCATTTATCCTAGGGCTCTGAAGTTCAGAATTAATGTCAGAGTCTTTTACAGATATTCCCATTACATTGGAAAGATATACATGCAAAAGGAATATATAAGTGAATTATTTTTTTCAAAATGCAGTTCCTTTTTCTCCCCAACTTGCAAATACCATTTCTTCAGGAAAATGTGTATTTGAATGGGCTTTTGCTATATTTCTCTAAACCTTTGCTTTTTAAAAAAAAACATAAGAGTCTGCCTTTGATTCAGTAAATTGTTCACTTTATTCAAATTGGAGGATTATAGTAGAAATAGTGATGAATTTGTTCTTCATATGTTATTTAATGGCCCAGTATAACTGGATTCATTTCTAAAATGTATGAAAGTCAAGATTAATTTAAAATTGTACATTAAACAGTGAGCAGGTTTTCTAAAACATTCAAGTAATACTCTAAAAATTCCATTGTTTAACAAAGTGGTTATGACTGTAGTAACACCTAAGAAAAGTGACTGAGAAAATACCGTATTTTTCGGAGTATAAGATGCACCTTTTTTGCTCAAAAAAGAGGCTGAAATTCTGGAAGCATCTTATACACTGAATACAGCATTTTTTACCACCCGCCTCCTTCACCAAAATAGCCATGCATATCCTTATGGAGGCTTTCAGAGAGCTCCTGGGGGCTGGGGAGGGCAGAAATGAGCAAAAAACAGCCAATTTTCTCCCCCCCCGCCCCCAGCAGTACCCATAAGGCTATGCATGCAGGGTTTTTTGACAAAAAACGGGCTCGTTTTCACAAAAAATGGGCCATTTTTGCTTGTTTTTGTTCCTTCCCCCCCCCCGAGGAGGCCCCCCCCCAAGGCTATTCATGCCTTTTTGTGAAAACAAATGGGCCCGTTTTATGAAAAATGGGCTGTTTTGGGGAAGTTTGCACAGTGCAAAAACTTTTTTTTCCCTTTTGGAAAGCTCTTTAACTGATTGATGAGAATTACTTTGGTCAAATACTTTGCCAGCAGAAACACACACACACACACACACACCCCTATATCTACTTATCTACCTACACACACACTCTCCCTACCTACCTACTCTCTCTCTCTCTCTCTCTCTCTCTCTCTCTCTCTCTCTTTCTCTCCCTTTATCTACCTACCTACCTAACTACTCTCCCTCTCTCCTTACCTATCTACTGTATTTCTCTCTCTCTCTCTCTTTCTCACTATCCCTCTAACTACCAACCTACCTACTCTCTCTCTCTCCCTATCTACTGTATTTCTCTCTCTATCTCTTTCTATTTGTCTCTCTCTATCTCTCTACTTACCTATCTACACTCTCTCTCTTCCTACCTACCTACTGTATTTATCTCTATCTCTATCCATCTACCTACCTACCTACCTACCTACCAATCTACCTACCTACCTACCTACCTGATGTCAGCTTCTGCCTTGCTACTGCTTCAGCTGTCATGAAACGGGGAGGGAGGGTTTGGTATTTGGGTGGGGTTATTCGATGTGCTGGAGGAATGTTCTAGTAGTCACTGGATGGTTGGACTACGCATGCGTGGGTGCTTCCCGCCTGGACCAACGGCCCTGACATTCCATCTTCGTGATGCCTTTTGAAGTTATCTCACACCTGACACTTGAAGGACTTATGATTGGCCTGAGGCTATGATCCCACGGGGTGGGGAATGGACTATTCTATATATCAATTGCTTTTGCGCCTAATTAAACAGACTTCGCTTCGCAACTGCTCGCTAACCATTTGTAATTAGTAAAAGTACTTTTGATTTCCAACCCATGGAATCTCTTGGCCTTTCTTTCCTAATTATATAATGGAGGGATGCTGACATCTACTCTCTCTCTCCCCACCTACCTACTGTATTTCTCTCTCTTTCTCACCCTTTCTATCCCTCTATCTACCTACCTGCTTTTAAAAAAAAATGCCTCTTCAAAATTGCATCTTATATTCCGGTGCTTCTTATACTCTGAAAAATACAGTAATTAACATCCGAATTAGGCTTTCTTTCATCATTTTGGAATTCAAATTTTATCCAACAATTTTCAGTGATTCTCTTGCAGTGACAGAACAATGTGGGAATTGTCGTGTTACTAATTTAACACCTGTAATTTCTTTTAAACAAGAAGATGATATTGCATAGTCTAATGAGTGAAGTTGTATGGCCTAATTGCTGAACATGGTGAATTCAAATTCAGTTGGCAATCCTTGTTCTTTGTTGCATTGGCTGCTAATTTGTTTCCATCTGTAAGGTGATAAATTAATTTCTGCCAATTTTTTACGGTGGAGATGAGGTAATGAAGTTCTATAACAAAGATTTCATGGTATCCCTAAACTAGAGGTGTCAAACTCACGGCATCATGTTGTCATCCTGTGATGACTGTTTTCCCCTTCACTAAAATGGGGATGGGAATGGCCAGTGTGTGATGTATGTGGCCCACGGGCCATGAATTTGCCACCCCTGCCCTAAACTATTGCAGTTTCAGGGGTACTAAAATCTTGAATAAGACTCATAGACTCCAAAGCTGATCAAAATAGCCCCATGCTTATTTATCTTGTATTTTACTAGGTAGTGAAAAGACCTTGAATTATGACACTTGTTAAGCATTCATTCTGTTGTCTATAAAGGCAATTTAAGAAGCCATACTAAAAATTAAAAAGTCCAGTGGCAATGAAATGCAAAAAGTGTAGCCTGTGCAAATGTGGTTACTTCCTAAATGCATTAAAATATGCACAGTGACCATAAACAACAGGAGGAATAATCGGTGATAACACAATCATTCTAGCATTACTAAGTTAATTAATACTTGCAGTGGGACAGGAAACCATTGTTCTTTTTCATGCCCAAACTAGTAGAATCAAATGTGGCAATTAGTTCCAATTCAGATATTCCATGCTGAATCCCTCTTTTTAATGTTCTGGTGAAGAGAACAGCAACTTTTGAGTGTACACCAGAGTTTCCAGGGAGAATGTAGGGAGAATGTAGGGAGAATGAAATGTTCTCATGCTGATTGCTGAATGTCACCATGTCTGATGTCAGATTTATGTCCATTTATTTTTTTGTGTCAAGTTTGACCTTTTTGTACTGTGCAGAGAGTAGAAGGTCATTTCTAGCAACAAGAACATACCTCATATTTGAAGATGAACTGATCTAAGTTCTGTGATGTTGTAGCTGATATTGCTGTTTTATGTATAAATATTACCAGATTGGATATAGAAATAGTTTGGTTTGGGGGTTTAGTTCAGGAACACCTTCTTATGTGTATCAGTTAGGTGACTATAGTAGGTTGTAAATAAGAACATTAGCTGAAGCAAGAAATATTTAATTATAATTGAGTAGGATGTGCAAATAATACTTTATTGATGGCATGTTGAATAATTTTAGTTGAAAACGTAAGTCTGTATAATGCCTTGTAATATCTTATTTTGTTTTGGATGAATAACACACATCTTCACCTTGATTATTTATTATTCTAGACAGAATAAGACCAAACTGTAACTTCCAATTGTGTTGTACTGAAAATAAGTCAGAATAATATACTAATTATACTAAAATGGTACATTTTGTGATTTATTTAGCCATTTCTGATGCTAAGGAAAAAATAAGCTAGAAGTATCAATGGTATACAAACTTATGTCCACAGATCCTAATTTCTTATGTAGTGTTATGTCTCTGTCTCCTAGTAATGGCAGTACAAAGTCATTTCTACTCAGTGTCCGATGCATCTCACTTCAGTGTCCAACAACAGTCAGCCATCATTGAAGGATTCCAGTTGCCCTAATACCATTTCTACATTGTGGCAATTTTCTGGTGAAAACTTTCACCATGTTCATCACTGACTGCACCTAGACTTTGGGGAAAGAAGTCCAAATATGAATTCAGAAAGTGAATCTTCAGCGACATGCTGCAGTTCATGGTCTTGTATTCTGTAAGAAGTTTGTCAACCAGCTAAATATAGTTTGATCCTTTGTAATTGCGAAGAAAATTCTCAATGCCATCTTTGAACTCTTTCCAGTCCATTTTCTCTACCTGCACTAACAGATCTTGGAACCACTTGTCATTGATGAGGTATCTGATCACAAATGCCTTCCTTAATCTTGGCATCGGTTATTCTTGAAAGCATCTGTCTCAAATAACAAAAACCTTCTCCTTCCTTCATCATCATTTTCACAAATTTTTTCATCAGACCCAAGGTTTATGTGAAGCAGAAGCAAAAAAAAAATTTGTTGGGTCAACAAGTGGTTCATCTGTCATGTTCTTTTGTCCTGAATACAGGAGGCATGCTAGGCAATTGAACCACTTCCACATGACCTGCCTCCATAGAATTCTGAGGAGTCAGTGGTAGGGCCAGGTGCCAGAAACAGAAGTCCTTTCTAGAGTAGATCTGCCATCAGTTCACACCCTGCTGATGAAAGGCCAGACATGCTGAGTAGGTCATGTTGCAAGGATGCCAGACCATTGCATCCCCAAACAGTTCCTCTATGGTGACCTGTCTCAAGGAAAGGGGACAAAAGAAGCAATATAAAGACAGATTGAATGCCTCCTTTAAGTCCCTGGTTATTGACACCACCTCCTGGGAAATTCTGGTACAAGATCGATCAACACTGATCCACCAAGGCTGCCAGACATCTGAGAATGGAAGAACAACTAGAGCACAAGAGAAGCAAGCACTCCACAAAGCCAGAGCTGCAAATGCTGCAACAATAGTGCCCACACATTTCTGCCTGACATGTGGCAGAACATTTCGTGCCCATATAGGCCTTACCAGCTACCTGCAGACATATCATGGACAGCCCACAAGCTGTTAGATGTCAAAGTCCTCTTCGAACATGATGAACAAACATCTTTTGTCCTGGAACCAAATTCTTTTGGAGTGTTCATTTCTTTTTAAGGCAATGAGAGTCTCTTGCACAACTGTTCCGTCTGCATATGTAACAACAGTACATGGCATATTAGAGCTGCATTCCAAGCACCAGAGCTACTTCTTTTAGATCACCATAGATATTCCAGTTGGATGTGCCCCAACAACAGTTTCATGTTTTCATATGTTTCTTTCATATGTGAAGTATAGCCAACAAATACTGAAGAATGCACATTGCCCTTGCTCGGCTTATCACTGATGAATCAATAAAGAGACACCATTCTAGTGGGTCATGCTCACTACCTAAAGCTGTGAATAAACTGTCAATGTCAGGACAGAAAACAAGGTTGCCATCCGGTGCAAAGAAATATGTTAAATCATCTGGGTGGCCTTGCAAAAACAGAAGATTTCTTTTATGAAAAAAGTACCTGATAGATTAAATTTATAAGATACACCCAAAACGGTTCAGGAATCAACATTATTGTTTTCCAATGTCATTTGTGATTTTGTGATTTTATTAATATTTGTAGGCCGCCCTTTTCCCTGAGGGGACTCAGGGCGGCTCACATAAAATCAGGAAGGGGAATACAGACATTAAGATAAGACATATAATAAAATAGTAGACAACATACATTCATCATTCGGGAGGGGAACTATCCTTGTCCCCAGGCCTGACGGGCGAGCCAGTTCTTCAAGGCTGTGCGGAAGGCCTGGACGGTGGCGAGGGTGCGAATCTCTACGGGGAGCTCGTTCCAAAGGGTCGGGGCTACTACTGAGAAGGCCCTCCTCCTTGTAGTTGCCAGCCGGCACTGGCTGGCCGATGGTATACGGAGGAGGCCTAATCTATGTGATCTTATTGGTCGCAGGGATGTAATTGGCAGAAGGCGGTCTCTCAAGTATCCAGATCCACTGCCATGTAGGGCTTTATGGGTGACTAATAGCACCTTGAAGCGCATCCGGAGATCGACAGGTAGCCAGCGCAGCTCGCGGAGGATAGGTGTTATGCGGGTGAACCGAGGTGCACCCACAATCACTCGCGCGGCTGCATTCTGTACTAGCTGAAGTCGCCGGATGCTCTTCAAGGGCAGCCCCATGTAGAGCACGTTGCAGTATTCCAGCCTAGAGGTCACAAGGGCCCGGGTGACTGTTGTGAGAGCCTCCTGATTCAGGTAGGGTCGCAACTGGCGCACCAGGCGAACCTGGGCGAATGCCCCCCTGGTCACAGCCATTATATGGTGGTCAAACGATAGCTGTGAATCCAGGAGGACTCCCAAGTTGCGAACCCTCTCTGAGGGGTGTAAAATTTGACCCCCCAGCCTGAGTGATGGAATATTGATCGAATCTCTGGGAGGGAAACACAACAGCCACTCGGTCTTTTCTGGGTTGAGCACGAGCTTGTTAACCCTCATCCAGTCCATAACAGCTTCAAGGCCGCGGTTCATCACGTCTGCCGCTTCATTGAGTTGGCACGGGGCGGACAGATACAGTTGAGTATCGTCCGCATATTGATGGTATCTAATCCCGTGCCTGCGAATGATCTCACCCAGCGGTTTCATGTAGATGTTAAATAGTAGGGGGGATAAGACCGAGCCCTGAGGCACCCCATAAGTTAGGGGCCTAGGGGACGATCTCTGCCCCCCCACTAACACCGACTGCGACCTGTCCGAGAGGTAGGAGGAGAACCACCGCAACACGGCGCCTCCCACTCCCACCTCCCGCAGTCGTCGCAGAAGGATACCATGGTCGATGGTGTCGAAAGCCGCTGAGAGGTCGAGGAGAACCAGGATGGAGGAATGTCCTCCATCTCTGGCCCTCCAGAGATCATCGGTCAATGCGACCAAAGCGGTTTCTGTGCTGTAACCGGGTCTGAAGCCTGACTGGAAGGGGTCTAGATAGTTTGCTTCCTCCAAGGACCGCTGGAGCTGGAAGGCCACCACCTTCTCAACAACCTTCCCCAAAAAGGGGAGGTTGGAGACTGGACGATAATTATTAAGGATAGCTGGATCCAAAGATGGCTTCTTCAGGAGGGGTCTCACCACCGCCGCTTTCAGTGCGGCGGGGAAGTTCCCCTCCCGAAGTGAGGCGGTGACAACCGCCTGGATCCAGCCTCGTGTCACCTCACTGCAGTTAGAAACTAACCATGAGGGACACGGATCCAGTACACAGGTGGAGGTACTTACAGCCCTCATGGCCTTGTCCACATCCCCGGGGGTAACGTCTTGAAACTCAACCCAGAGTTGTTCAAATTGATCCTCCTGTGCCTCGGCTGGAGCTGCAGGGGTGGAGTCCAAGTCCGACCGAAACCGAGCAATTTTGTCCGCTAAGAATTGGGCATACTCTTCGGCTCTGCCCTGCAAGGGTTCCCCCGCTTCCCTTTTGTTCAGTAGGGAGCGGGTTATCCTAAACAGGGCGGCCGGGCGGGACTCAGCGGACGCAACCAAGGTGGCTATATGGGATCTTTTTGCAGCCCTAAGTGCCCTGGTGTATTCCTTGGTGCAGGTGGTTACCATTGCTCGGTTCGCTTCGGACTTATCGGACCTCCAACGGTGCTCTAGGCATCTCCTCCGGCGCTTCATCTCCCGGAGTTCCTCGGTGAACCAAGGAGGTCTCCGGGATCCGCCGCCTCGGAGGGGCCGCAGTGGCGCAATCCGGTCGAGGGTCTCCGATGCTGCCGAGTGCCACGCAGCAACCAGAGTCTCCACCGGACTGTGGGCGAAAGTGTCAGGAATAACCCCAAGCTCTGTCTGGAACCTTGACGGTTCCATAAGACGCCTGGGGCGGAACCACCTGGTCGGTTCCTCCTCCCTACAGTGGGGGTTTGGTCTCCGAAAGTCGAGCCTCAGTAGGCAGTGGTCTGACCACGACAGGGGTATGATGTCGTTCCCCCTCAGACCAAGATCACAAATCCACTGCTCCGAGAGAAATACAAGGTCAAGCATGTGTCCCGCCGAATGGGTTGGGCCTCGAATTACTTGGGTCAAGCCCATGGCTGTCATGGAAGCCATGAACTCCTGCGCCCCCTCCGAGTTTTCACCGAGCGACGGCAGATTAAAGTCCCCCAGGACCATCAACCTAGGGAACTCAACTGCCAGCTCGGCTACCGACTCGAGGAGCGAGGGGAGGGCTGCTGCAACGCTGTTGGGAGGCAGGTACGTTAACAGCAGACCCACTTGACCCTTGAGGTCCAACTTTAACAGCAAAGACTCACACCCGACAATCTCCGGAGCAGGGACCCTACGAGGAACTAACGACTCTCGGATAACAGCGGCCACACCCCCACCCCTTCCCTGGGCTCTCGGCTGATGTAGCACCTGAAATCCTTCTGGGCACAGTTCTACAAGGGGGACTCCTCCCTCTGGGCCCAGCCAGGTCTCAGTAATACATGCCAGGTCTGCCCTCTCGTCTAAAATTAAGTCCCGGACGAGAGGAGCTTTATGTACAACAGACCTGGCATTTAGCGACAACAGCCTGAGACCAGGGTCCTGACTGCTTACGCCATCTGGTCTCGGAGTGGGACTCCTAGGGCCGGAAGGAGGGATCTCTGTAATGTAGCGAGCCCTCCTTCCC